>NC_080045.1:33206869-33506869 GCF_012489685.1 Lotus japonicus | reverse complement strand
AGATACAACTCTCTTTTGCAAAACTTATAAAGATGATATCTTAATTGTGCAAATCTATGTTGATGATATAATATTTGGCTCTGCTAATCAATCTCTATGCAAAGAATTTTCTAAGATGATGCAGGCTGAATTTGAGATGAGTATGATGGGAGAACTAAAGTACTTTCTGGGAATACAAGTTGATCAAACACCAGAAGGAACATATATCCATCAGAGCAAGTACACTAAAGAACTTCTGAAGAAGTTCAACATGCTGGAATCTACAGTGGCCAAGACCCCAATGCATCCTACATGCATCTTGGAGAAAGAAGATACTAGTGGTAAAGTATGTCAGAAGCTCTATTGTGGTATGATAGGATCTCTTCTATACTTAACTGCATCTAGGCCTGATATATTATTTAGTGTTCATTTATGTGCTCGTTTCCAATCAGATCCAAGGGAAACCCACTTAACTGCTGTTAAGAGGATCCTAAGGTATCTGAAAGGCACCACTAACCTTGGCTTGATGTATAAGAAAACATCAGAGTATAAGCTTTCAGGTTATTGTGATGCTGATTATGCTGGAGATAGAACAGAGAGAAAAAGCACTTCTGGAAATTGTCAATTTCTGGGAAGCAATTTAGTCTCATGGGCAAGCAAGAGGCAATCAACCATTGCACTATCCACTGCAGAGGCAGAATATATCTCAGCAGCAATTTGCAGCACCCAGATGCTCTGGATGAAACATCAGCTGGAGGACTATCAGATCCTTGAGAGCAATATCCCAATCTATTGTGATAACACTGCTGCAATTTCATTGAGTAAGAATCCTATCTTGCATTCAAGGGCAAAGCACATTGAGGTAAAGTATCACTTTATTAGAGATTATGTACAGAAGGGCGTACTTCTTCTGAAGTTTGTTGATACTGACCATCAATGGGCAGATATCTTTACAAAGCCCTTAGCAGAGGATAGATTTAATTTTATTCTGAAAAATCTGAACATGGAATTTTGTCCAGAGTGAAGATGGATCAGAACCTCTGACTATGATACTTCTAGATCAGAAGATGTCTAGTCCAGTAGGTAACTCAATCAGAGTGTGTGTACCCATTGGTACTGACTCTGAAGCTGAGACAGTAACACGTGTGTCAGTATCTCTGATGCATAGTTCCTTGTCCCCGTGTGACAGTCTTTCATGATGCGTGTAGATGTGCTTCTCTCCTGTGTGTGATATGTGTATTTACTGTTACTATCTATCTTTAATTTTCAACCGTTGATTTTAAATTGCTTTTTGAATTAACAACGGTTATTTGTCAAAACCCACTATACACACACGATCTCCTTCACTTTCGGATTTTACTCTCTCTCTTGTATTTTCAAAACCGCTTACCCTCGATTTCTCTCTTGCTCTCTCTTCATCTTTCAACCTTCATCTTCTACCCAAAACCTTCAACCGCTCCAACAATGGTGAGACAAACCAGAAGAGATACTGCAGATGCAACCCAGTTCCCTCATATGGTAGTTGGTCAAGCTACAAGCCAATTGGGTCCTGAAACTCCTGTTCAAGATCAAGCTCAAGAGCAGATTATCCCGATTGCAGAACGGGGCTGTGCAGTTCACTGCGTATATGCTCCTGAGGAACTTCAAGTACTGGCAGAATGGAGATTCGACCTCGACAACCTTGCTACAAATGGGTATGATCTTCGTCCTGAAGTCCAAGCTCAAGGTTGGGAAAATTACTTCAACAGGCTTCGAGGACCGGTGTATGACAAACTGATCAAGGAATTCTGGAAGCACGCCGACTGCGATGATACTCAGGTGGTATCTCATATTCTTGGATGGAAGATCATAATTACAGAGAAGTCATTAGTGAATCTGCTGGGTGCAGAAACTGCTCGTGGGTATCGATTCCAATTCACTGAATCGAAGCTGAAACCCAAAACGAAGGATGAGACCAACAAGGCCCGATACACCAATTACAAACCGGGCAAGACTAATTACAAAGTGATGAATCTTCATCCCAAGCTCAGAATCTGGCACAAGATTCTGCTGAATTGCATCAACCAGAGGCCAAAGGGCAGTTCCCCAGATTACATCAATTTCTGCCAGAAGGCAATGCTTGTCTTCATCCAAGACAAGAGGAAACTCTGCCTCCCTTTCTTCCTGTTCTCATACCTGAAGGAATGTATCCGGAAGTCAAGGACTACTGCCTCCATCAAGTCCGCAATCAAGTATATCCCTTTTGGGAGATTGCTGTCTGATCTCTTCATTGAGAGTGGCCTTATTCAAGATCTGGTCAATGCTGGATGCGTAGAGGATTTGACCACCATTGTCAGTGATGTCTTCACTGCAAATTCTCTGAAGAAAATGGGTCTGGTCAAGAAGAAGATTGCTCCTGCCCATGAAGACACATCCTCTGAAATCAGAAAAAGGAGAGTCCCTCTGAATGACTTTCCTGTGTGGACCCAGGCAGACAACCCTGAAGCAATCAGGTGCTTTGTTGAGGATTTGAGGAATCAAGGCTTTGAGATTGATGTTGATGAATTCTACAGAATGCTGCCTCCTGCACCAGAGCTTGATTCTCCTCTCAAGAAAAAGGTTCAGAGGAAGATGATCCTCGAAGAATCATCTGAGGAATCAGATGTTCCTCTGACCAAAGGGAAGAAGGCTGGTCAATCCAAGAGAAAACATGATGAAACCAGCAAACCAGATGATGATGATGATGGTGATAATGAGGATGGTCCTCCTTCTCCCAAGAAGAAGAAGAAGCAGGTCAGAATAGTGGTGAAGCCTACCCGGGTGGAACCAGCTGCTGAAGTGATCAGAAGGATTGAAACTCCTGCCAGAGTGGCAAGATCATCAGCACAATCAAGTAAGTCTGTAGTTGCTTCTGATGATGATTTGAATTTATTTGATGCACTCCCCATCTCAGCCATGCTCAAACAATCTCCAAATCCACTCACTCCCATTCCTGAGTCCCAACCAGCTGCACAAACCACCTCTCCACCACATTCCCCAAGGTCTTCATTTTTCCAACCTTCTCCAACTGAAGCACCTCTCTGGAATTTGCTCCAGAACCAACCATCTAGGCCAGATGAACCAACCTCACCCATCACCATCCAGTATAACCCATTAACTTCTGAACCCATCATCCCTGAGCAACCAGAGCCCAACCAAACAGAACCTGGACCCAGAACCTCTGATCACTCTGTCCCAAGAGCATCAGAACGTCTGGCTCCCAGAACCACTGATACAGACTCTTCCACAGCCTATACACCTGTATCCTTCCCAACTAATGTTGCTGACTCTTCTCCCTCCAATAACTCTGAATCCATTAGAAAATTCATGGAGGTCAGAAAAGAAAAGGTGTCTACCTTAGAAGAGTATTATCTCACTTGTCCAAGCCCTAGGAGATATCCTGGCCCTAGACCTGAACGTCTAGTAGACCCAGATGAACCTATCCTGGCCAATCCTTTACATGAGGCAGACCCTTTGGCTCAACAAGTTCAACCTGCCCCTGACCCACAAGAGCCAATTCAACCAGAACCCGAACCAGAACAATCTGTGTCTAACCACTCTTCGGTTAGATCACCAAATCCTCTGGTTGACACTTCAGAACCTCACCTTGGAACCTCTGAACATAATGTTCAATCCTTTAACATTGGCTCTCCACAAGGTGCCTCTGAAGCTCATAGCAGCAATCACCCAGCCTCTCCTGAAACCAACCTCTCCATAATTCCTTACACTCACCTCCGACCCACATCTCTCTCTGAGTGCATCAATATTTTCCATCATGAAGCTTCATTGATGCTACGCAATGTGCAAGGTCAGACTGACCTAAGCGAGAATGCTGAATATGTGGCTGAAGAGTGGAACAGTCTGAGCACTTGGCTAGTGGCTCAAGTTCCAGTTATGATGCAGCTCCTGAATGCAGAGGGAAATCAGAGGATCGAGGCTGCAAAGCAAAGGTTTGCTAGAAGGGTGGCTCTTCATGAACAAGAACAGAGACAGAAGCTACTTGAAGCTATTGAAGAAGCCAAAAGAAAGAAAGAACAAGCAGAAGAAGCTGCACGTCAAGCGGCAGCTCAAGCTGAACAAGCCAGATTAGAGGCAGAACGACTTGAAGCTGAGGCTGAAGCTCTTAGATGCCAAGCACTTGCACCAGTAGTGTTTACTCCTGCTGCTTCTGCTTCCATTCCAGCTCCTCAAGCTGCTCAGCATGTTCCTTCCAGTTCTACTCAGTCAAGCTCGTCCAGACTCGACATCATGGAACAGCGTCTTGATACTCATGAGTCTATGCTAATAGACATGAAGGAAATGATGATGGAACTTCTGCGTCGATCTGCTAAACCCTAGTCTTAGGATCTCTTCGTTCTTCTTCTTACCCTAGTTTTATTTTCTTTAAGTTTTTTATTTTATTATTCTGTTATGTCTTTTCGTTATTTATTTTTGCACCTCATACATATATATATCTGACATTATGTTTGCAAAATTTTCTTTATTCATAATAAACTGCGTTTACATCATACATTTTTTTTCTTTTTCCCTAAAATCCTAGAATGGAGGATCCCTCCTCATTCTTCCGCACTCCTGGCGCTGCTCTGACCTCTCCTTCTCCAGACGATCCAGTGAATACTGGATGTTGTTGAGATTGACAATCTGCTCATCCCTCTCCAGAATTTCTTCTGAAGTCTTGAGCTTCTTTTCTATAATTTCTTTCTCTTCCAGCAGCTTTAGTTCAAGCTGGCTGAGTTCTTGCACTTCCTCCACGAAGGCAAGAAATTCCCGCAAGTCTTTCTTCAACTCTGGACGCAAGTCCTCCTCCAACAGTGTCCGTGTTAGCTCTGAGATGGTTGTTGTACCCTCTGGATGCCTAATATTGAGGAACAAGTCCCCCTCAAAGGCCTTCTTTCTCAGCTCTTCTAGTGCGATCATGCTTGATGCCATTTCTCTTTTTATGGTATTGTTCGAGTTGTGAAGCTTACCCTATTCTCCATCGCTTTATATAGGCTTCACCTTCTTTCTGAAAGTTAATGCTCCTACAGTTTCTCGAGGTTAAGTTCTTGGTAACTGACCCTTATCTCTACTACTTTGGCCGGTGGTAAACGTTCTTCTTTTGCATTAACTCTTCTCTTTAATTCGCCTAACTCTGATTCTTGCATCGTTTTTATTAAAACTTAGACCTTCTCTAAGGGGGAGTACCTTGTACTTCAAGCTAAGTCTTTCACACCCCAAGCTTTTTGCTTATGACAAAAAGGGGGAGTAAACCCAGTTTTTGATGTGTAAGATGTGTTAGTGTGATTTATTTTTTCTTTTGGAGAATTTAAGAGTTCCACCTTTATGACCATAGATGTGTCACTGGGCAAATACAAGGAATACATTTCACTTCTTCTGAAGTGATTTTAGTTTGACTCTGATACCCAAGACTCTGATACCTTGTCTGTTGACTCTGATTACTTATGCGCTCTGATTACTCTATTTTCATCTATGTCATAAGTTTTTCACTCTGAACTCTTATATTTTTTTTAGCTCAGAATCTAGACATTTCTAACGTTTTCATTAAGTCTTAGATTCAGGGGGAGCTATGCTCAGAATCAAGCTGTGACTTGGATTCATATTGAGTAAGATAAACTATTCACATCAGGATAAGTCTGATTCTCTATCCCTAAACTCTGAGTAAATTCAGTTTATTGTTTAAGAATTGTTCATAAAAAATCTTAGTTTTGTCATCATCAAAAAGGGGGAGATTGTAAGATCAAGTTGTGATCTAGTAGTACAACTCTATGTTTTGATGATTACAAGTTAACCTTTTGATATGAACAATTGTGGTACTCTAACGTGTTTTTCTGAGTGTGCTATTTGAAGGTATGAAAAACGGTAGAAAGGGGGGGGGGGGGTTTGAATAACGTTTTCAGTATAAAACTTCCACCTTAAAGATTTTGACAAATCTTTCAAGAACTTAAGTGCTAAAGATAAGAGATAGAAAAGCACACAAGGATTTTATCCTGGTTCACTTGATAAGTCACTCAAGCTACTCCAGTCCACCCGTTAAGGTGATTTCTTCCTTCTTAGAATGAAGGCAATCCACTAATCAGGTAAGAGTTACAACTGCACTTGAAACCTACAAGTGACTAACAATTACACTGACTTAGCTCACACTAAGATTCACTCTCTTAGTCTTCTCTAGGATCCGATCAACCTTGATCTCCTAAAGGAACTAAACAAACTGTTTATCAAAGAATTGTTTACAAGAGATTTGCTTCTAAAAAGCTAATAGTAAACTCAATGAATTTCAGATGAAAGAAAACTTAGAAGATTTTGAATATGTCTTGCGTATGTGAATGCTTCTAGCCGTTTCTTTCAGTCTTCAGCCTCTTTATATACTCCAAGGATTAGGGTTTGAACGCTGCATGGAAATGCTACCGTTGGAGGGCAGTTCTGGAAATTCCAGCTTCTGCTGTGTCTGAGACTGTTAGGTAGGTCGTCAGGATAGTACTGTTGCTTTTGTACTTGGATAGCGACGCGACCTTTAAACCTAGGAGACTTCTGATCAGGGGAATGCTTCTTATTGGAACTTGTGAAGCCGGTTGATCAGAGTCAGAGGGAGAGCACAGATCCTCTGACCATTGTATCTTCTGATTCTGAACTCAGAGGGAAGAACATGGCCTTCAGAGTTTCTTGCTTCCGGACATCAGAGTTTCCACTATTCAGCTTCTGGATCTTCAGAGTCTTCTACACCATCAGAACATCTGAGCCTTCAGTGTTTCTTGGTTATCAGAACTTCTGGATCTTTAGAGCTTCTAGTGACTGAGTCCTCATCAGAGTTTGTGTAACTTCAGAACTTCTGAAGTTTTTCCACTGTTCATACTGAACATGGTGAATGCGAAAGCGTTGCTTGGGTCACTCTTTATACACAATGCTTCTGATTTGTGTGAGATTGAGTTGAGGTCAGAGCCTGTAAATGGCACACTCAGAAAAACACGTTAGAGTACCACAATTGTTCATATCAAAAGGTTAACTTGTAATCATCAAAACATAGAGTTGTACTACTAGATCAAAACTTGATCTTACAATCTCCCCCTTTTTGATGATGACAAAACTGAGATTTTTGATGAACAATTCTTAAACATTAAGCTGAATTCACTCAGAGTTTAGAGATATAGAATAAGACTTATCCTGATGTGAATAGTTTATCTTGCTCATTCTGAATTCAAGTCACTGCTTGATTCTGAGCTTAGCTCCCCCTGAATCTAATACTTGATGAAAACGTTAGTAAAGTCTAGATTCTGAGCTAAATGATATAAGAGTTCAGAGTGAAAAACTTATGACATAGATGAAAATCGAGTAATCAGAGCGCATAAGTAATCAGAGTCACGGACAGGGTATCAGAGTCTTGAGTATCAGAGTCAACTTAGAATCACTTCAGAAGAAGTGAAATGTATTCCTTGTATTTGCCCAGTGATACATCTATGGTCATGAAGGTGGAACTCTTAAATTCTCCAAAAGAAAAAAAAATAAATCACACTAACACATCTTACACATCAAAAAACTGGGTTTACTCCCCCTTTTTGTCATAAGCAAAAAGCTTGGGGTGTGAAAAACTTAGTTTGAAGTACAAGGTACTCCCCCTTAGAGAAGGTCTAAGTTTAAAGAAAAAGAAAACGATGCAAGAATCAGAGTTAGGCGAAATAAATAGAAGAGTTAATGCAAGAGAAGAACGTTTACCACCGGTCAAGTGAGTAAAGAGAAGGGTCAGTTACCAAGAACTTAACCTCGAGAAACTGTAGGAGCATTAACTTTCAGAGAGAGAGTGAAGCCTATATAAAGCGTTGGAGAGAAAAGTAAGCTTCACACCTCGAGCAATTTTCAGTAAAAAAAAATGGCATCATACATCGTAGCACTAGAAAAGCTGAGGAAGAAGGCCTTTGAAGAGGACTTGTTCCTGAACATCAGGCATCCAGAGGGTGCAACGACCATCGCGGAGCTGACACGGACACTGCTGGAAGAGGACCTGCGTCCAGAGTTGAAGAGAGACCTGAAGGAATTTCTTGCCTTCGTGGAGGAGGTGCAAGAACTCAGCCGGCTTGAACTCAAGCTGCTGGAAGAGAAAGAAAGTTTGGAAGAGAAGCTCAATACCGCAGAAGAGAGTCTGGAGAGGGATGAGCTTAAGGACAGGCTCAGCAACATCCAGCATGCACTGGATCGTCTGGAGAAGGATAGGTCAGAGCAGCGCCAGGAGTGCAGAAGAATGAGGAGAGATCCTCCATTCTAGACTCAAAAAAAAATGTAAACATAAAGAATGTATGATGTAAACAGAAAAAAAATGAATAGAAGGATTTTTGCAAACATATGTGACATGAATATATATAGATATGCATATATAAGCACAAACGAACAAAGTAGAATAAATAAATAAGAAGAAACAGAGTTTAACAAGAAAAATAAAACAACGTTAAAGAAAAAGAAAGAAAATGAAGAGATCCTAAAACTAAGGTTTGTCAGTTCGTCGCAGAAGTTCCATCATCATGTGCTTCATCTCAATCAGCATGGATTCATGAATGTCAAGACGCTGTTCCATGATGTCGAGTCTGGATGAGCTTGACTGAGTAGAACTGGAAGGAACATTCTGAGCAGCTTGTGGATCTGGAATGGAAGCAGAAGCATCAGGAGTAAATACTACTGGTGCAAGTGCTTGGCATCTAAGAGCTTCAGCCTCAGCTTCAAGTCGCTCTGCCTCTAGTCTGGCTTGTTCAGCTTGAGCTGCTGCTAGACGTGCAGCTTCTTCTGCTTGAGCTTTCTTTCTCTTGGCTTCTTCAATAGCTTCGAGAAGCTTCTGTCTCTGTTCTTGTTCATGAAGAGCCACCCTTCGAGCAAACCTTTGCTTTGCAGCCTCAATGCTCTGACTTCCCTCTGCATGCAGGAGCTGCATCATAATTGGAACTTGAGCCACTAGCCAAGTGCCCAGATTGTTCCACTCATCAGCCACACGTTCAGCATTCTCACTGAGGTCAGTCTGACCGTGCACATTGCGTAGCATCATAGAAGCTTCATGATAGAAAGTATTGATGCACTCAGAGAGAGATGTGGGTCGGAGGTGAGTGTAGGGAATTATGGAGAGGTTGGGTTCAGGAGAGGCTGGGTGGTTGCTGCTGTGAGCTTCAGAGGCACCTTGTGGAGAACCAATGTTAAATGGTTGAGCATTGGGTTCAGAGGTTCCAAGGTGAGGGTCTGAAGGTTCAACCAGAGGATGGGGTGATCTAACCGAGGATTGGTTAGACACTGATTGTTCGGGTTCAGGTTCTGGTTGAATAGGCTCTTGTTGGTCTGGGGCAGGGTGAGCTTGTTGAGCCAAAGGGTCTGCCTCTTGTAAAGGATTGGCCAAGATAGGTTCATCTGGGTCAACTAGACGTTCAGGTCTAGGGCCAGGATATCTCCTAGGGCTTGGACAAGTAAGATAATAATCTTCTAGGGTAGACACCTTTTCTTTTCTTACCTCCATGAATTTTCTAATGGATTCAGAGTTATTGGAGGGAGAAGAATCAGCAACATGGGTTGGGAAGGATACAGGTGTATAGGCTGTGGAAGAGTCTGTATCCGTGGTTCTGGCAGCAGGACGTGCTGATGCTCTGGGAACAGAGTGATCAGACGTTCTGGGTTGTGGTTCTGTTTGGTTGGGCTCTGGTTGGTCAAGGATGATGGGTTCAGAAGATAATGGGTCGTACGGAATGGTAATAAGAGAGGTTGGTTCTTCTGACCTAGAGGGTTGGTTCTGAAGCAAATTCCAGAGAGGTGCTTCAGTAGGTGAAGGTTGAAAGAATGAAGATCTGGGGGAATGTGGTGGAGAGGTGGTTTGTGCAGCTGGTTGGGATTCAGGAATAGGAGTGAGGGGATTTGAGGAGTGTTTGAGCATAGCAGAAATAGGGAGTGCATCAAATAAATTCAAATCATCATCAGAAGCAAGTGCAGGCTTACTTGAATGTGCTGATGATCTAGTCACTCTGGCAGGAGGTTCAGTCCTTCTGACCACTTCAGCAACTGGTTCCACCCGAGTAGGCTTCACCACGATTCTGACCTGCTTCTTCTTCTTCTTGGGAGGACCATCCTCATCATCACTATCATCACCATCATCAGGCTTTCTCTTCGTCTTCTTGACCAGAGGGACATCAGATTCCTCAGAAGATTCGTCCAGTATCATCTTCCTCTGAGCTTTCTTTTTGGGAGGAGAAGGAAACTCTGGTGCTGGCGGCAGTCTGCTGACGAAATCATCAAGATCGATTTCGAATCCTTGAGCCCTTAGGTCATCAACATAACACCTAATGGCGTCAGGATTGTCTGCCTGAGTCCACAGAGGGTAGTCATTCAGAGGCATCCTTCTGCTTCTGATTTCAGAAGATGTGTCTTCACGAGCAGGAGCAATCTTCTTCTGGACCAAACCCATCTTCTTCAGAGAATTTTCAGTGAAGACATCACTGACAATGGTGCTCAGATCCTCTACACATCCAGCATTGACCAGATCTTGCACCAGGTTGCTCTCAATGAGAAAGTCTGAGAGCAGTCTCCCAAAGGGGATGTACTTGATTGCTGACTTGATGGAAGCAGTGGTGCGAGACTTCCGGATGCATTCCTTCAAGTAGGAGAACAGGAAGTAGGGAAGGCAGATCTTCTTCTGGTCTTGGATGAAGAACAACATCACCTTCTGGTTGAAGTTGATGTAGTCTGGAGAACTGCCCTTTGGTCTCTGGTTTATGCAGTGGAGCAGAATCTTGTGCCAGATTCTGAGCTTGGGATGAAGGTCCAGCACCTTATAACTCGTCTTGCCCGGTTTGAAAGTGGTGTACAGGGCCTCGTTGATTGTATTCTTGGTGCTGGGTTTCAGCTTCGATTCCGTGAGTTGGAAACGATACCCATAAGCAGTGTCTGCTCCCAGCAAGTTCACGAAGGACTTCTCCGTGATGATGATCTTTCTTCCAAGAATGTACGATACCACCTGAGTATCGTCGCAGTCGGCATGCTTCCAGAATTCCTTTACCAGTTTCTCATACACCGGTCCTCGAAGTCTGTTGAAATAATTTCCCCAACCTTGAGCTTGGACTTCAGGACGAAGATCATACCCATTTGCAGCCAGGTTGTCGAGGTTGAATCTCCATTCTGCCAGGACCTGGAGTTCCTCAGGAGCAAATACGCAGTGAACGGCACAGCCCCGTTCTGCAATTGGAACACTCTGCTCTTGAGCTTGACCTTGATCTGATGTCGGATTCTCAGGGCCCCTTTGACCCGTTGCTAGACCGACTACCATGTGAGGGAACTGAGGTGCATCTGCAGTAGATCTTCTTGTTTGTCTCACCATTTTTGAAGTGGTTGAAGGTTTGAGGTAGAAGATGAAGGTTGAAAGATGAAGAGAGATCGAGAGAGAAATCGAGAATAAGCGGTTTTTGAAAAGAATAGAGAGCGAGAGTAAAAACCGGAAGTGATGGAGATCGTGTGTGTATAGTGGGTTTTATCAAATAACCGTTGTTGATTCAAAAAGCACTTTAAGATCAACGGTTGAAAATTAAAGATAGATAGTAACAGTAAAATACACAAATCACACACAGGAGAGAAGCACATCTACACGCAATCATAACAGACTGTCACACGGGCACAAGGAACTATGCATCAGAAATTCTGACACACGTGTTGTTGTCTCAGCTTCAGAGTCAGTACCAGTGGGTACACACACTCTGATTGAGTTACCTTCTGGACTAGACATCTTCTGATCAAGAAGTATCATAGTCAGAGGTTCTGATCCATCTTCACTCTGGACAAAAGTCCATGTTTAGATTTTTCAGAATAAAATTAAATCTATCCTCTGCTAAGGGCTTTGTAAAGATATCTGCCTATTGATGGTCAGTATCAACAAACTTCAGAAGAAGTACGCCCTTCTGTACATAATCTCTAATAAAGTGATACTTTACCTCAATGTGCTTTGCCCTGGAATGCAGGATAGGATTCTTACTCAATGAGATTGCAGCAGTGTTATCACAATAGATTGGGATATTGCTCTCAAGGATCTGATAATCCTCCAGCTGATGTTTCATCCAGAGCATCTGAGTGCTGCATATTGCTGCTGAGATATATTCTGCCTCTGCAGTTGATAGTGCAATGGTTGATTGCCTCTTGCTTGCCCATGAGACTAGATTGCTTCCCAGAAATTGACAATTTCCGGAAGTACTTTTTCTCTCTGTTCTATCTCCAGCATAATCAGCATCACAATAACCTGAAAGCTTATACTCTGATGTTTTCTTATACATCAAGCCAAGGTTAGTGGTGCCTTTCAGATACCTTAGGATCCTCATAACAGCAGTTAAGTGGGTTTCCCTTGGATCTGATTGGAAACGAGCACATAAATGAACACTAAATAGTATGTCTGGCCTAGATGCAGTTAAGAATAGAAGTGAACCTATCATGCCACGATAGAGCTTCTGACATACTTTACCACTTTTATCTTCTTTCTCCAGAATGCATGTAGGATGCATTGGAGTCTTGGCCACTGTAGATTCCAGCATATTGAACTTCTTCAGAAGTTCTTTAGTGTACTTGCTCTGATGGATATATGTTCCTTCTGGTGTTTGATCAACTTGTATTCCCAGAAAGTACTTTAATTCTCCCATCATACTCATCTCGAATTCAGCCTGCATCATCTCAGAAAATTCTTTGCATAGAGATTGATTAGCAGAACCAAATATAATATCATCAACATAAATTTGCACAATTAAGATATCATCTTTATAAGTCTTGCAAAAAAGAGTTGTATCTACTTTACCCCTTACAAACTCATTCTCCAGAAGGAATGAGCTGAGTCTCTCATACCATGCTCTGGGAGCTTGCTTCAGACCGTAGAGTGATTTCTTCAATTTGAACACATGGTCTGGTTTCTTCTCAACTTCAAAACCTGGGGGTTGATGAACATAGACTTCCTCTGAGATATAACCATTTAGGAAGGCACTCTTTACGTCCATCTGATGTAAAACTATGTTGTGATTTACTAAGAAAGAGATCAACAGTCTGATTGCCTCCAGTCTTGCTACTGGAGCAAATGTTTCAGTGTAGTCTATTCCTTTCTGCTGGCTGTAGCCTTGCGCAACTAGCCTTACCTTGTTTCTGACTACATCTCCTTTCTCATTCAGCTTGTTTCTGAATACCCATTTCGTTCCAATAACATGGACATTCTCAGGTTTCTTCACTAAGCTCCAAACATCATTCTTAGAGAATTGATTCAATTCTTCTTCCATGGCCAGAATCCAATCCTTGTCCTGAAGAGCTTCATCTATGGACTTGGGTTCAATTAAGGACACCAATCCTTTCAGACTGAGCAAGGTCTCTTCAGAGGGTCTGAAGGCAGATCTGGTTCTGACTGGTTCGTCTTTGTTGCCCAGAATCAATTCCTTAGGGTGAGCTGCAGTGATTCTGCTCTTCTTCAGAGTTTGTGAGTTAGAGGGACCAGCTTATTCCTCTGGTTCATCTTCCTCTGGCTCAGCTTCCTCTGGAGCTTTGCCTTTGTCAGAAACATTAATGCTTAAGTCTGCAAACTTTTCAACTAGCTTTGACTGGTCAGAGTCAAGCTTATCATCAAATCTAACATGAATAGATTCTTCAATAGTCTTAGCATCAGTATTATAAAATCTAAAACCTTTAGATCTCTCAGAGTAACCGAGTAATAGACACTTAGAAGACTTAGCATCAAATTTATGCAATCTATCCTTAGTATTGAGAACATAACAAACACAGCCAAAAGGATGAAAATAAGAAATGTTGGACTTTATGTTCTTCCACAATTCATAAGGAGTCTTATTCAGAATTGGTCTCACAGAGATTCTGTTCTGAATGTAACATGCTGTATTTACTGCCTCTGCCCAAAAGTGCTTAGCCATGCCAGTTTCTTGGAGCATGGTTCTAGCCATCTCCTGAAGAGTTCTGTTCTTCCTCTCAACAACACCGTTTTGTTGAGGAGTTCTGGGACAAGAGAAATCATGTGCAATTCCATAGGAATCAAACAGACTCTCAAACTTGTCATTCTCAAACTCTCCACCATGGTCACTTCTGACACGCACAATCCTACAAGCCTTCTCGTTTTGCACTTGAGCAATGAAGGTAGAGAACACAGCATGAGACTCATCCTTGCGGGTTAGAAACTTTACCCATGTCTAGCGGCTATAGTCATCAACGATAACCATCCCATATCTCTTGCCACCTATAGACTCAGTTTTCACTGGTCCAAACAGGTCGATATGCAGAAGTTCTAACGGCCTTGAGGTTGAGACAACATTCTTTGCCTTGAAAGGGACTTTTGTGAATTTTCCTTTCTGACATGCTTCACAAAGAGCGTCTGAAGCGAACTTCAGATTGGGTAAGCCCCTGACAAGGTTTAGCTTGCTCAGCTGAGAAATCTTTCTCATACTGGCATGCCCTAACCGTCTATGCCATACCCACTGCTCTTCATTAACAGACAGAAGGCACTTCACATTCTGAGCCTCCAACTCAGATAATCTGATCTTATAAATGTTGTTCTTCCTCTTGCTGTTAAACAGAACAGAGCCATCGATCTGACTTACAGCCCGGCATGACTTTTGATTGAATATAATATCATAACCCTTGTCAGCTAATTGACTTATAGACAATAAGTTATGTGTTAAGCCGTCTACCAATAACACATTATCAATGCATGGACTACTATCTACACAAATAGTACCAGTACCAACAATTTTACCCTTTTCGTTTCCTCCAAAGCCAACTTCGCCTCCAGGCTTAAGTTTCAGCTCTCGGAACATACGCTTTTCTCCCGTCATGTGACGCGAGCATCCACTGTCCAGATACCATGATTGGTGTTTCAGTGGAGCTATCAAGGATATCTGCAACATAGATAATCTTGTCCTTAGGTACCCACTTTATGGGTCCTCTTTTGTTAGTTACCCAGAGGTTCTGATCACCTTGGGTGTCTCAACATGATATTTTAAAGGAATATTTGCATGATATTTAGTCATAGAGAAGGATCCCTTTTTAAGAGGGTTTTTAGCAACTTTAGTAGGTACAGGATCAGGCAATATGGTACCAGAGGGAACAAAGCATTCATATAAAGATTTAGCTTTAGACACAGAGGGCTCATTTCTAATTGGTTTAGAATAGCCAATGCCATGCATTCCATTTCTGCTTACGCCATAGATTATTGAAGCCATTAAGCTTCTATCCACGCTTTTAGCTAGGAATCTTTGAAAAGACTTTTCATACTTAGATTCATTTCTACAATCAGAGGCATCACATGCAACAATTTCTTCTAACTTAGCAATCTGGTTCTTAAGCACAGAGTTAGAATTGATCAAGGCATGATTATCATTTTTCAAATCAGAAATAATTTTCTCATGTTCAGAAGGAGTCTTAGAGACAGCAGATAAGTTCTTTTTCAGCTTCTTATGCTTAGACAATAAGGAGTTATACTTATCCATAATATCAGACAATGCATGTTTCAGTTCAGAGGTAGAGAAAGAAGCGAATACCTCATTTTCATCGTCTGAGTCGGGATTTCCTTCTGATTCTGAGTCAGAGTCAACAACTCTCTTTGACTCTGCTTCCTTGTTTTTGACAATAGCCATGAGTCCTTGGACTTCACCATCAGAGTCAACATCCTCTGACTCTGATTCATCAAAGGTTACCATCAGACTCTTCTTTGTCTTGAAGTGCTTCTTTGGCTTCTTGTCCTTCTTCAACTTTGGACAATCACTTTTGTAGTGCCCTGATTCTTTGCACTCAAAGCATGTGACTTCCTTGATTGAAGACTTCTTCTGGCCTGAGGACTCATACTTTCCTTTTGCCTTTCCAGAGCCTTTGTACTTGCTCTGCCTGTGCTTCCAGATGCGGTTGAGTCTCTTGGAGATCAGAGTCAGCTCATCTTCATCAGAATCTTCTGATGCTTCTTCAGATTCCTCTTCTTCAGCTTAAAGAGCTTTTGACTTCTCAACCTTAGCCTTTTCAAATTTAGATTTCAAGGCTATGGACTTTTTCCTCAGATCTTGCATCTCTGAGCGCTTCAGCTCATGGAATTTCAAAATGCTGATGAGTTCTTCTAAACTCATATTCTCAGCGTCTCTCGTGAGCTCTATTGAAGTCACCAAAGGCATCCAACTTTCAGGAAGACACTTGATGACCCTTATGACATGATCTTTTGTTGTGTAGCTCTTGTTGAGAGGTCGTATGCCAGCTACAAGCAACTGAAATCTGGAGAACATTTCTTCAATGGACTCATTTGGCTCCATGATGAAGGATTCATACTTTTGGATCAAAGACAATGCCTTTGATTCTTTGACTTTCTTGTTTCCTTCATGAGACATCTTCAGAGATTCGAAAATGCCTTTTGCAAACTCACGATCTGTAATCTTCTGGTACTCTTCATAGGAAATAGCACTTAGAAGAATTGCTCTTGCTTTGTGATGTTGTGAGTACAGCTTCTTTTGATCTGCAGTCATCTCTGACCTTGGGATCTTCTTGCCATCTGCATCAACTGGACGCTCGTAGCCATCCACAATAATATCCCAGAGATCTGCATCGAAACCCAGAAAGAAACTTTCCAGTCTATCTTTCCAATATTCGAACCTTTGACCGTCGAACATAGGAGGCTTTGCATTGTAACCATCTCTTTGAGTTTCACTGGTGGTGGCAGCCATTGTTTTTCACACCGGCCCGGATCACTGAACACTGTTAGGTGTGGTAATCAGAACTTGCGCTCTGATACCAATTGAAGGTATGAAAAACGGTAGAAAGGGGGGGGGGGTTTGAATAACGTTTTCAGTATAAAACTTCCACCTTAAAGATTTTGACAAATCTTTCAAGAACTTAAGTGCTAAAGATAAGAGATAGAAAAGCACACAAGGATTTTATCCTGGTTCACTTGATAAGTCACTCAAGCTACTCCAGTCCACCCGTTAAGGTGATTTCTTCCTTCTTAGAATGAAGGCAATCCACTAATCAGGTAAGAGTTACAACTGCACTTGAAACCTACAAGTGACTAACAATTACACTGACTTAGCTCACACTAAGATTCACTCTCTTAGTCTTCTCTAGGATCCGATCAACCTTGATCTCCTAAAGGAACTAAACAAACTGTTTATCAAAGAATTGTTTACAAGAGATTTGCTTCTAAAAAGCTAATAGTAAACTCAATGAATTTCAGATGAAAGAAAACTTAGAAGATTTTGAATATGTCTTGCGTATGTGAATGCTTCTAGCCGTTTCATTCAGTCTTCAGCCTCTTTATATACTCCAAGGATTAGGGTTTGAACGCTGCATGGAAATGCTACCGTGGAGGGCAGTTCTAGAAATTCCAGCTTCTGCTGTGTCTGAGACTGTTAGGTAGGTCGTCAGGATAGTACTGTTGCTTTTGTACTTGGATAGCGACGCGACCTTTAAACCTAGGAGACTTCTGATCAGGGGAATGCTTCTTATTGGAACTTGTGAAGCCGGTTGATCAG
Organism: Lotus japonicus; assembly: GCF_012489685.1. Classification (NCBI taxonomy): domain Eukaryota; kingdom Viridiplantae; phylum Streptophyta; class Magnoliopsida; order Fabales; family Fabaceae; genus Lotus; species Lotus japonicus. The sequence goes on along the minus strand of NC_080045.1, from coordinate 33,489,392 downwards.
AGTCAGAGGGAGAGCACAGATCCTCTGACCATTGTATCTTCTGATTCTGAACTCAGAGGGAAGAACATGGCCTTCAGAGTTTCTTGCTTCCGGACATCAGAGTTTCCACTATTCAGCTTGTGGATCTTCAGAGTCTTCTACACCATCAGAACATCTGAGCCTTCAGTGTTTCTTGGTTATCAGAACTTCTGGATCTTCAGAGCTTCTAGTGACTGAGTCCTCATCAGAGTTTGTGTAACTTCAGAACTTCTGAAGTTTTTCCACTGTTCATACTGAACATGGTGAATGCGAAAGCGTTGCTTGGGTCACTCTTTATACACAGTGCTTCTGATTTGTGTGAGATTGAGTTGAGGTCAGAGCCTGTAAATGGCACACTCAGAAAAACACGTTAGAGTACCACAATTGTTCATATCAAAAGGTTAACTTGTAATCATCAAAACATAGAGTTGTACTACTAGATCAAAACTTGATCTTACAATCTCCCCCTTTTTGATGATGACAAAACTGAGATTTTTGATGAACAATTCTTAAACATTAAGCTGAATTCACTCAGAGTTTAGAGATATAGAATAAGACTTATCCTGATGTGAATAGTTTATCTTGCTCATTCTGAATTCAAGTCACTGCTTGATTCTGAGCTTAGCTCCCCCTGAATCTAATACTTGATGAAAACGTTAGTAAAGTCTAGATTCTGAGCTAAATAATATAAGAGTTCAGAGTGAAAAACTTATGACATAGATGAAAATCGAGTAATCAGAGCGCATAAGTAATCAGAGTCACGGACAGGGTATCAGAGTCTTGAGTATCAGAGTCAACTTAGAATCACTTCAGAAGAAGTGAAATGTATTCCTTGTATTTGCCCAGTGACACATCTATGGTCATGAAGGTGGAACTCTTAAATTCTCCAAAAGAAAAAAAAATAAATCACACTAACACATCTTACACATCAAAAAACTGGGTTTACTCCCCCTTTTTGTCATAAGCAAAAAGCTTGGGGGTGTGAAAAACTTAGTTTGAAGTACAAGGTACTCCCCCTTAGAGAAGGTCTAAGTTTAAAGAAAAAGAAAACGATGCAAGAATCAGAGTTAGGCGAAATAAATAGAAGAGTTAATGCAAGAGAAGAACGTTTACCACTGAAGGCTCAGATGTTCTGATAGTGTAGAAGACTCTGAAGATCCAGAAGCTGAATAGTGGAATCTCTGATGTCCAGAAGCAAGAAACTCTGAAGACCATGTACTTCCCTCTGAGTTCAGAATCAGAAGATACAATGGTCAGAGGATCTGGGCTTTCCCTCTGGCTCTGATCAACCGGCTTCACAAGTTCCAACATGAAGCTTTCCCCTGATCAGAAGTCTCCTAGGTTTAAAGGTCAAGTCACTTTCAAAGTACAAAAGCAACTGTACCATCCTGACGACCTACCTAACGTTCTCAGCCACAGCAAAAGCTGGATTTTCCAGAACTGCCCTCCAACAGTAGCATTTCCCATGCAACGTTCAACCCTAATCCTTGGAGTATAAAAAGAGGCTGAAGACTGAAAGAAGCGGCTAGAAGCATTCACATATGCGCAAGACAAATTCAAATTCTTCTAAGCTTTCTTTCATCTGAAATTCTTTGTGTTTACTATAAGCTTTTTAGAAGCACTTTCTTTGTAAACAAGAACTTCATATACAGTTGTATAGTTTTCCTTGAGGAGATCAAGGTTGATCGGATCCTAGAGAAGACTAAGAGAGTGAATCTTAGTGTGAGCTAAGTCAGTGTAATTGTTAGTCACTTGTAGGTTTCAAGTGCAGTTGTAACTCTTACCTGATTAGTGGATTGCCTTCATTCTAAGAAGGAAGAAATCACCTTAACGGGTGGACTGGATTAGCTTGAGTGGTTTATCAAGTGAATCAGGATAAAATCCTTGTGTGCTTTTCTATCTCTTATTTTTAGCACTTAAGTTCTCGAAAGATTTGTCAAAATCTTTAAGGTGGAAGCTTTATCTTGAAAACGTTATTCAAACCCCCCCCTTTCTACCGTTTTTCATACCTTCAATGCTAACTTGATATATTTTAGTGGGACCTAAATCAAGGAACCATGATTTTAGAGGGACCTAAACCAAAGCACCATGATTTTAGAGGACCTAAAACTCAACTTTTATCATGTATTAGATCCCTCTAAAATCAAGGGTCTTTGATATAGGTTCCTCTAAATGATGAAAGGTGTGTTTAGGGTTGAAACCTTAATATTATTTTTGCATTTAGGGGTTAAACCTTAGTATTATTTTTCATTTAGGGGTGTATACTAAAAAATATATATTTAGAAGGGCTTAAACTAAAAGACCCTAATTTTAGAGGAACCAAAAACATATTTAAGCATATGAAAAAACAAAAAAGCCTAGTATAACAAAAATATTAGTGAGAAACATGGGATGCTACTTTCCTTATTTTAACAACTTTATTATACGAGATTTTCTTACCAAATGATGCATGCTTTCCAAGGGAGGATTTAAACTGAGGTATTTGTGATTGGTGTTGTTTAATCATATCAGTTTTATGGATATTTGGATGTCCATCAGAGTTAGGAGTCCATGGGTCAGACCCATATGTATACTTGTTCAACACTCCAAACCTAATAATATAAATACAAGGGAGTCTGCACCTAGCAGAGCATCCCCATTAGACTATTTCTCTATCTCTCATACATCTCTCTTCCTCTCTTTACATACTTTTATACTCTTTATTCATAACACGTTATCAGCACGATAGTCTCCCAGAGTAAGTACCACATCCATGTGGAAGGTTATAATTTTTTTTTTCTTCTTCCTTCTTCTCCTTCTTCTTCGAATCATTTATCTATGAGTCAATAAGTACCATAGTAATAAATATGAATCTTGAAGATTCATAGCCTTACAGTCCAGAAGCACTGTAATTGAATTATTTTGCATGAATCAAGAAGATTCATAGTCTTACCGTCTAGAAGCACTGTAATTGAATTATTTTGAATGAATCAAGAAGATTCATAGCCTTACAGCCCAGAAGTACTGTAGTTGAATTATTTTGAATGAATCAAGAAGATTCATAGAATAAAGAAGATTCATAGCCTTACAGTCCAGAAGTACTGTAGTTGAATTATTCATAACCTACGAGTCTGGAAGTACCGTAGTTGATTGTCTAAAATATGGATCATGAAGATTCATAACCTACTAGTCAAGAAGTACCGTAGTAGAATTTTTTTTTAAATATGATTCCTGAAGATCATATTCGAATTGTATTGTATTGATATATATTCTCTTTGAGCTATGAGTCCAGAAGTACCATAGCATGAATACACAAAGAATAGTTTATGAAGAACTAAAAATTTATATGAATATTAAATCTCAACAAGATTCAATAGATTTATTGGATACTTGAATGTATGAGAGAAATTACTCTATACATATCATTTAGTTGATTTGATCATTCTTATTCCGTTCCTTGACATGAATGGAATATTATTAAATCTTGATATTAAAACTGGAAGAAATAAAGAAAAGAGTGATAAGATATATCTTGAATTGATCAATTTTTTTTTGTTACATGAATTGATCACTTTATATATTGTTTATCATGTAAATCATTTTACAGTAATTGATTAATTTGAAGTGATTATATTTTATTTATTTAGATATATCCACATAACATTTGAAACAAAATAATCACGTAACACAATAAAATACTTCTATCTTTAATTTTATTTTAATGTTACATAAATGTTAGATAATTGATTGATTAAATCTTACATAATTAAGTTTTTTTTATAAATATTTTCTTCCCAAAGATATTTAGATATCTGTAAAATTTTAAATTTATTTAATTTTATTATAAATGATTCTTTATTTAGTCATGATAGTGAAAAAAGAAAAAGAAAAAACCAAATCTGCCTATACTCAACCACAAAAGCTAGCTCAAGAGTTGAGGTTTGCACTACCCTTATAAAGCTTATCTTGGCTCTATCTCTAGCCAATGTGGGACTTCTAACATATGCCAAATACTACGAAACAGGACAATAGAACCCCGTGTTATCAATGTTGGTCAAACGAATGTCGTACAATACCCAAGACCCCCCTGTGACCTCCTCCAAATGTCGATTCAACTAGGTGGTGTGACTTTCACAAGGCTGTAAGGCACACCACTGAGAATTGTTGGACATTGCGAAGGGAGATTGATCGTCTGATAAAAGCGGGACACTTGGCGAATTTTGTTAGGAATGATCCAACCCAGAAGCCCACCAGGGCGGCGCAAGAAAGTAAAGATAAAGGCAAGGAAATTGTTGAAGAGTTAGGAGAGCCATCAGGCGAGTGTGCGTCCATCGCCGGTTTTGTGATTTTCGAAAAAAAATGTTATAATTGAAAGGTAATTATTGATTTTGAATACATGTAGAAACATTTTTATGTGGATGTAAGTATATTTTCATTAGTACATAAATCTTTATTAAATCTTAAAGGACTTTTTTTACTGTGTAAATATTTATGAGATCATGAAGAGAGTATATTTAGGAATAGTTCTATGAGTTTGTTATAGAAATTATTTTCGTTATTTATGACAAACAAATTTATTTACATGTATTTGGACTTCCTTCTTGTATGATAAAAGAATATTTAAACAAACTTAGCTGTTTGAAATGAACAAAAGAAGAAGACCTTAAAGTCTTTTGTCAATACATTATGGTTCCTGAAGAACTATATCGTTATCATTATAAATGATCAAGTTGATTGAAAGATATGTGTCTATCAAGTAAGCTACAAAAGTAGCTATATTAAGGAATGATTGAGATATTCCCTGAAGTGAATATTTCAACAAACATGACAAAAGTTGTGATCATTTAGATCAACGCATGGTTAAATGTCCCTGAAGGACATCCAATGACATATATGGTATTGTTTCATGAAATGAAACTTTTGTGGTGACTCTCTAGAAGAAGCCTATGAAATTTCAAAGCAATATCTTAAAAGAGATCATTGACACTCTTGAAAAGATCCATTGATCAATAATCTTATATTTTTTTCAAGAAACAACCCCAGATGCGGTTGCAATCCTATAAATGGTATTAGTCATGATAATGACTCCTCATATCGAAAGTCTTCTTGACACAATGTGGTGGTCAGACGACATGTCTTATTGACACGGTGATGAAGCGAATTGCAGTGCAATTGCTAATAGTTTGTTGAGGGGGAGCATAATAATATGATTGTGACTCACACTTAGGGGAAGAATGTTGAGAATTGAAGTGTGAGTTAGAGTCTCACATTAGCTTTCTGCTCCCTTTATCTTCCCCTAAATTGGTATCATAGTATAGAAAATAAGGAGCAATATGAACACTATTGTTAGATATTGCTTGGATCAATAATAATCCAGACATGTAAAGATGTCAAACCTATTATGTTTTTCCACGCGATTGATATGAGTTAAAGAAAATTATGAGATTTAATACTCATCTTGTGACACAACTGTCATGTACACATATTCCTTATTAATTTGAAAGTCTTGAAGGACTTTATTTACATCTAATTGATGTAACGATAAACTATGGGTTGAAAATATCAAAATCCTTGAAGGATTTAAAATGCCAGAAAACTTTACTTCAAACATTGAAGTACTATTTTGAATGAGAAAGATCTATATATGGAACAAATTGAATGTGATTGGCACGACCGGTTAGACCATCCTGAGTCTTATGATGCAAAAGCATATGAATTCATATGAACACTCATCGAAGAACCTGAATATTCTTCAATATAATGAATTCTTATATCTTGTTCTCATGACCAATTAATAATTGGTAAAATATATGAGTTTGAATCTCGCATACTCTTGAGTATATTAGATGCGATACATGTGCACGTATTCACTCTTTCTATGTGTCATTTAAGTATTTCATAAATTTATCGATGCATCGACTAAATGACCAAATATATGTCATCAACTCTCAATATTGATAGAGTGAAAATTCCAACCTTGATCAAGTTGGTAAATGACATGATTTTGAATATCTAGTTGCACATGTTCGTATTCAAATTATCCAGCTGAGTTGTTTAGTTAAATGCCTCATATTTATAGCTAGACAATTACATATGAGAACAGATATCCTTATTTATGGACATGTGATTTTGCAATTAGAAGCATTGACACGCATCAAGCCAACAATTCATTAGAATTCTCTCCATTGCAATTGGTTCATGGTCAGGAACCTAATATCTCCCATCTAAGAATTTTCAATGTGCGTTATATATTTTCAATTGCTCCACCACAACGCACTAAGGTGGGACCACAAGGAAAACTGAGATTATGTAATCAATTTGAGCCATTACCGATATATACTTCATATCTTACTTGTTGTTTCTCAGCATTAGGGGGAGAGGAAATTAAGGAGCTCTGAAAATTTGTAAAGAATGCATATGTATACTCGCACTATGAACCTGAAGTTCAAAAGATGCATTCTCTGACCTAAAATGAATTATTAAATTTCTTATATGCTGCCAATGCCCTTCTCTAACTTACTATCCCAGGTGGAAAATCTGTCATTATTATTAGACTAAGGCATGCCTAAAACTTGGTTCAAAAAGATATATCATTGAGAAGGAAGATGGTCTTGTTGAGGAGGCAAACTATCTTGAAAAGTGTAGAGACTACAAAAATGTTTATTCCTCTTGAAGCAGTTCAGGTACCTGTAATTATTTATTGAAGAGATCTCATATGATTATGTCTCTACAAGTTGAAAGAAGGAACCAAGAATATGAAGAATTGTCGACATGATGCAGTAGCGCTCAATATTAGAAATACGTGCGAGAATCTTGAACCAAAAAAAATGAATGGGTATGATTGGCCATAAATAGAAAGAAGCAATTCATTTGCTGAATTTAAGGGTTTTTGGACCTCATGTCTATACCCTAAAGGTATAAAGACGATAAGGCTTAAAGAGTCTTTGTAGTAAAATGAAATAATGTTGTCATATTTAAGACACACGTGACATTCGTGGTGGATACTTGGAGTTACAACTTATTTGTATGGTTCACTTGAGATTGATATCTATATAAAACTCCTTGAAGATTGTAAGATGCCTAAAGCACACAATACATGTTCTCAACAATGAACAAATTACTAGATTGAAGCAATCTAGACGATTATTTGCTTAAGGACGGTCACAAAATGACCCAACCAACTCATGCATATTTATGATGAGATGTGAGATTGCTTATGTCATAATTAATGTTAATGACAATGATTAATTGGGACTCTAGAAGAGCTACCAAAGTTGTAGATTTGCTAAAGAAAGAATCTGAGATAAAATGGTTGAGAATGAAAATTTTGTCTAGCCTTATCAATTGAGTATCTAAAGGCTGAGGTATTTATGTACCAAGGGACTTATATTGCAAAGGTACTAAAATGATTTTATATGGACAAATCATGTCCATTGTGTGCTCTATTGATTATAAGATCATTATATGTAAATAAAGATCCTTTTAGACCTTGAGAAAATGATGAATTTTTACTTGGTCATGAATTATCAATCAGAGCATTAATGTATATTTCTAGTCATACATAAAATTGTCTTTCTTAAAGACACAATGAATATGAGTTTATTTTCCCCTATATGTCCAAGCTTGATCTAATTGGTTATGCAGATGTTGTATATTTGTCTAAATATCTCAAACAGGTTACTTGTTTACATGTGGAGGAACAACCATTTCATGGAGATCTGTGAAACAAACTATGATAGCCACCTTAGCTAACCATGCAGGAATATTAGCACTACATGAGGCAAGACAAGAATACGTTTGGCTGAGATCCGTGATTAAATGCGTACTTGATGTTTGTGGTCTGTCCTCTGAAAAGATGCCGCCAACAACTATATATGAAGATAATACTACATGCACTGCTCAATCAAAAGAAGGATACATCAAGGGAGATAGGACAATGCACATATCACCGAAGCTCTTCTTCACTCATGATCTACCAAAGAATTGTGACATAGACATCCAACAAATTCGTTCAAGTGATAATTCAGCAGACTTATTTACGAAGACTCTTCCAACAACAACATTTGAAAAGCTTGTGCGGAATATGAGAGTTCATCGACTCAAAGATCTCAATTAAAATGCATTGTACTCTTTTTTCCTTAACCATGTTTTTTTCCCATTGGGTTTTTCATGGTAGGGTTTTTAATGAGGCAATGTATAAAGACGAACTATAGAATGATGTACTCTTTTTCCTTCACTAGGTTTTTATCCCACACTGGATTTTTCCTAGTAAGGTTTTAATGAGACACATTCTTAAGGGATGGTCATCCAAGGGGGAGTGTTATGGATATTTGGATGCCCATAAGAGTTAGGAGTCCATGGGCCAGACCCATATGTATACTTGTTCAACACTCCAAACCTAATAATATAAATACAAGAAAGTCTGCACCTAGCAGAGCATCCCCATCAGACTATTTCTCTATCTCTCATACATCTCTCTTCCTCTCTTTACATACTTGTGTACTCTTTATTCATAACAAGCAGAGATTTTTCCCATAGAGGTGGTTATAGTTGGCCAATTTTGTTTCGGATTACTGTTTGGCAATTATGGAAGATAAATGTGAGTTGGGTTTTTAATAACCACACTAATGCTCCTTATAGTTTATTGCTTATTATTTCTAGCATGGCTAATCAAGTAACTTAGCATCTTAGTCTTTCTTTTTTTTGATACATCGGAAAGATAAATTACACCTGTCAGGAATCGATCATTGGACCTCCCTCTACCCAATTCACATGTCCTCTTTCTGACAGGCTGTTTTGTCTAAGAAAACAAAGTTACTGGTTGCGTGAAGACCCCCACGACCCCACCTATTGGAGCCCTGAAACTTAACACACATGGGTCGGTTACTCAACAAGATTGTAGGGCTAGCTGTGTTTGGTGGGCACATTAGAGATTGCTCAGGGAAGGTTTCCACTAGTATCTTTTGTAATTTAGGCTTGACGAACTCTCTTAAAGCAGAGTTATGTGGCCTAAAAGAGTTAAAGTTGGCCCTTTCTCTTCATCTTCCTAGGATCCTGGTGGAGATGGACTCCAAGGTTGCTTACAACTTTATTACTGTCAAGTGCCCATCTAATTATCCTTGTGTTGGTCTTGTGAAAGGTATTACTCCACTGGCTGGTTCAAATTGAGAAATATCTTTTCATCACATTTATAGAGAGGCTAATTGTTATGCGAATCATTTGTCTAGTATGGGACATATAGCTTCAAAGGTGTATTTTGACAGTAGTGGTGTCCCTTCTCTGTTTTCTTTTGTTAGAAATGATGTAGTTGAGGTCTTTATGCCTATAATGGTGTAGTTTTGTTTCTTTTTGGGCTTTGGCCCTCCCTATGTTGTATTGTGATGGTACTTTGAGTTGAGCTTGTATATTGGCCACCTAGATTTAGTATTGGATTTAATATTGGGTTTATAGGGCTTGAATTTTGGCCCATATATGATTTAGAATTGGGTCATATACTTTTGGTCCTAATAGGTTAGCATATGAGTGATGTTGAGTAAGATATGGTATATTATGTTTGGGCCACTTTTGATAGGCTCATAGATATTCAATTTGTGGCTCTTCTCCCCTATATATAGGGTGAGGCTTTGTATTTTCCCTCATATTTGATCATAATTCATATTTTGAGTTGGTGAGTTTAGAATCTCTCTCCAAATTCTCTCTAGAGAAATTCCTTTGTGGCTACTCTTAACCTTTGTCTTATCAAGCCTTCTCCATTGAAGACTTATGGTGACTCATACTCCTCTTCTAACTATTCGAAAACTAGCTTGAAGATTCATGTAGTTTGAGTAAAGATCCACATCAAAAACCACACAACATCAATCGCACACGACATGTCACTATGTAACGCCCTGATTTTCAAGGGTCACATTTATTAACCTGCTAAAGTAAATTTGCAATGATTTCCAAAAGATTCATAAAAGCGAGTGTATTTTTTTTTCTTTTTCAAAGTATTTTCAAAACATGTCATGCCTACTCCCAACTATAAATAAATTTACATCCATCCTTGAACAAGGCAAGTACTCGAGGGTAAGAACGAAAGAACACAACATACAAAACCTAACAAATAGAATCATACTCAACAAAGAATCTATTATGTAATGACACCATAAATCCGACATACTCCCTACGATTTCCACATCGGAGAACCGCAGGAAAACAATGTACCAGAACCTACCTGAAACCTCAAAAATAAATTTATGAAATCATTATGCAAGTTTGAACCAATGATGGTAAGTTCTTTATCCCAAGACTCTAGCCTTACACCCGACTCTACTCTTCGAGTCTTCCACTGTTCTTCAAGTTCACATCTCCGACTCGTACATGGGTTACACTTCATCGAAGGGTCTCCATCACCTAATAGCCTTAAGCGCCCAAACAATAAGTAACAAACAGAAAGGGTTAACTCCATACAGTTACTTCACATAAAGGAAAAACATGGCTTTCAAATTTAAATACCTGACATGGTAGATGATCTAACAACTTAATTCAAGATAGATGACAACACATATCCAACAACATGAAATCAAACCAACTATCAACAAGTCAATGTTAGTGCCCTATAATGCGACTATATGCTGCTACCAAGATGGATCGATAAATAACGTCTCGCAAGACGGGATGATCACGTGAGACAATCACCACCACATCGCCACTTTGAGCAATTCAAAACATTCTTCGGAATGGGGCAATCTCATGGGACAAACACCATCACATTGCCACTTTAGCATCTCATCAAGACATGATAAACACATGGGACAAACACGACCATATCGACTTTTCAAGTAATTGAAAGCATTCCGAAAAATGGGACAATTGCTTGGGACAAATAACCATCACATTGCCACTTCAAGCTCAAGCCCTATATGTCAAATTTAGTCAACATAATCTCGTGACCTTACTAGTCCTTCGATCAACAATTTCAAATCCAATAATCAAGTCAAGATAATCACATGTTATTCCAAATTTCAATAAGCATAAGTCAAATCAAATATGCTTAAGAATTCATCAAATCAATATTAATAACAAATAGATTATCATATAATTCACATCAAGCAAGTTATTGAGCAGTTCATGTTATATATACAACAGGGTAATCAATTAAACCAACAATATTCTTCAAACATCCAGCAAGCATACAACACAACAAATCATGCTAATATTTCAATCCAATAACAATCGAACTAAACACCTTCCTCTCAAACGCAAGCAATTCAATTGAAGCATGCAAAACTCAAATGACACTTCTATACTGAGTTACCCTTACCTTTGATTTCTCCTTCCAAGCTCGACCTCACAGTTCGATCCAAAAACAGTTCTCGAACTCAGCAAGGTCTCAGGGGTGTCCTCCTCCGTCGTGAAATTCCACAGCTTGCTCCAAAACCTCTTTCCTCATCTCAACTCGTTCCAAACCTTAAGAAAAATACAATTGCTTAGTCACTAAGAAACAATACAATCTAATAACACTAATCGAAACTGGAAATTTTTTCAAAGATTCAGAGTTCGACATTTAGGCACGAATGGAAGAGTTTCCCCGAATGGGTGAGTTTTGACTCGGTTCAAGTGTTGTACAAAAACACCTTGTTCAACAAACATCAAAACTGTGTAGCCTCTTGGGAGAATTTTTAGACACATGAAACTAAGCCATAAAATTCCAATATTTTTACTACATGATCAACAACAAGCCTCTTAAACCCCAATAAAATTTCAAGTCCAAAGTCCAAGTAAAGAATTCAGAACAAATCATACAAGGACAGAAGGTCACACACATGCGCAGCAGGACCTTTGCTCGCTACAACACGCATAGCTCGAGCTACAAAACTCGAAAGGACACGAAACCAACGCCAAAATTAATTTCGACGACTTAAAGGGCTACAATAATCTTAAGGCCAAACTTTCCCAGAATTTATTTTTGTACCCAATATCAAGCTCAAAAGTCTCGGCCACCTATCCAAAACAGGGCTTCTCGAACTTTTTCTTCAATCTAATTTCATTCCTAGGGATTCTTAGGTGATATCTAGGGTAGGAAAAAACTCGGAAGAATTACGGGACCTAAAACATGAAGGGCTTTTTGGTCCACTTTAAAAGCTCAAAAACTCAAAGTTGATATTTTTCGAAACAGGTTTTGAATAGCTATAGGTAATGTATTTACAACTAATACTAAATGTGTTAAGCAAGGATAAGGCTTTTTGCATCAAAAAGTAACGGTTTGATCAAAATGGGTTTTGGTCCGGAAATTCAGATCTACGACAACAAAAAGAGAATCTAAGCACATGGATCATGAATATGAAGTCTATAGAAGGTGTAAAATCTATTTGAAAGACAAAAACGAAGCTATTCGATCTTTTGTCAAAATGCTCCAAACTTTGAGCACAAAAAGACATGGAAAAAGACATAGGAAACAAGAAAAGGATGCATGGAAAATGATCCTTACCTCCGTGCCTATTCAATGCAACTTAAATCACGAGAAATGATCGAAGAATGACAGAACGGCGCCGACTTCTTCCTCTCTCCCTTTCTTGTATGGCTCCTCCTTGGAAATAATGAGGAAAATGTGATTTTCCTCCTTTTAGAGTAGAAGGAAAAGGAAGAAAAAGAAAGATATCGCGGGTCCGGTTGTTTTGGTACATTCATCTGCTGATTTAAAGTGAGTATTCGATGACAGAATGTCGAAACTCATTTCAGAGCTCATTTGAAATGAGGAAATAACTTAAACGCAAATAAGGGCCTTTTGGTCCACTTTAAAAGCTCAAAAACTTAAAGTTGATATTTTTCGAAACAGGTTTTGAATAGCTATAGATAACGCATTTATCAACAACTAATATTAAAGGTGTTAAGCAAGGTTAAGGATTTTTGCATCAAAATGTAACGGTTTGATCAAAATGGGTTTTGGTTTGGAAATTCAGATCTACGACAACAAAAAAAGAATCTAAGCGCATGGATCATGAATGAAGTCTATAGAAGGTTTAGACGCTATTTGAAAGAAAAAAACCGAAGCTAATCGACCTTTTGTCAAATGCTCCAAACTTTGAGCACAGAAAGACATGGAAAAAGACATAGGAAACAAGAAAAGGATGCATGGATATTGATCCTTACCTCCGTGCCTATCCAATGCAACTGAAATCACGAGAAACGGTCGAAGAACGAACCAACGTCACTGATTTCGTCCTCTCTCCATCTCTTGCGCGGCTCCTCCTTGGAAATAATGAGGAAAATCCGATTTTCCTCCTTTTATAGGAGAAGGAAGCAGAAGAAAAAGAAAGATATCGCGAGTCCGGTTGTTTTGGCACAATCATCTGCTGATTAAAGTGAGTATTTGGCGACAGAATGGCGAAACTCATTTCAGAGCTCATTTGAAATGAGGAAATGAATTAAACGCAGTCTACTTGAAAAACTGCCGCAAAACTACTTTTTGCAATTGACATCGGAGGAGAAAACTTTCATGAAAAAGATTCATATCAGTGAAGGAACTAAGACAGGGTGGATGGAATTTCCGAAAGAAGTTCGAATGGAAAAACCTTTTGTTCAGGGTCTCGCTCAAGTCTCTACGAAGATAAATTCTAACCTTATCGAGTTTCCGGAAAGTGAAAGCTATTGAGCTTACAGTAAAAAATCATGTAATGGAACACATGTCATCAGAAAAATACCCTAAGGGTCTAATTTTTCTGCTGATGTGAAGTATAACTTAAACAATGCTCTAGAAGCGGAAATAGTATTTTTCGAACACTGTGAACCATAGTCGGGTGCGAAAACGACTCGTGCTATTATTCAAACTGACTATAGTTTCATAATCACACATTCTGAAATTAATCATCATTTAAATAAGTTCCATGATTCGCAATTAAATTCAAGTTAGTAAAAATAATATAACATAAACACACAATTAATTGATACATCAAAAATAAATAATTAAGCTAGTTATTTAGTTCAGGGTCTTACACACTATGATTTCGAAGACACCACGACGACACTTCAAGAATCAAAAGAGTGTGGCTCAAAAAGCATGTTCGGACATGTAAGATATGTTCGTAACACCTACCTGATAAGACAATTGGAAGCTGTAATGTTAGCTGATTTAAAAACAAGGGTTTGACAAAACTAGTTGTGGAACAAGCTGAAACAGTAAAATAACATACAAAGACGTACTTGCATGCTTATTTCTATATTCCGCATTACTTTATTTATACATCAATATCTATACGATTCTAATTTAAAAATAATTATAAATTTAACCATTTTAATTATTTGAAATTGTTTGTAAACTTAAAAACACAATATTATTTTTCAATTTATTTTCATTTTACATATTTTTATTAGATTAAGTAGGAACGTATAAATAACTTTACATTTTTATTGAATAAAATACATTTTTATCTATGTAAGTTAATAAATTATTTAAGGCCAGTGCAACAACGACTTCCATATATAAAGAAGATGGGCCTAGTAGAAACATATCATAATAAGACTTAATTTTTTTTAAATATAAAAAAGGCAGTCGTGATTTTTTATTAAAATGATAACAATAAAAATGAGAATAAATTTAATAGGCTTTTTTAGTGTTGTTCCTTTGTTTGGTTGTCTGTATTTTAGCTAAGTATGTGTGTGCCAACTTGTCGGACCCGATGTTGTAACAACTTGTCAATGACATCTGGCCTAGTATCTGCTATTAGTTGGTTATTTGGTTTTCTGTGAAGCTTCGTATACAAGTTAGATGTTGCTGGAAGCTTTGGTGCGCCGTCAAGGAATATTCTGTGATGTGTTTAAACCCGGTTCAAGGGGGTTTAAATTGAAGATAAATATGGAAGTTGAAATCTGCTTAATTGTTGATTGGCCGAAGATCCTCTGCAGATTTGTTACTTGGTTGGTTTTATTTTAACAACTTCTTGATTTGTGTATGGACCGTGTGGACTTTCAAGCCCAACGAAGACAAGGCCTGGAAAACTATATATGAAAACTCAAGACCTAGACTCAAGGTGGAACATTTGATTGTATTAGGGTTTTCATCGAGTTTATACTGTTGTGTACACTTAGCAGCTTTATGTCATTGTTGTGAGCTAAGAGTGAGTGCTATCTGTGTGATCTTGAGATCTGTCTTTGTAACTCATACTTGAGTTCAATCACTGTGACAGTGATTGTAAGAGAGTGAGAGGGAGTGCTCATACTTAGGGGGAGACCTATGTAATATTCCACGGGTAGAGATAGGTAGAAAAGGTAGTTAAACTGTGGCAGTTTGTGTGAGACCTTTTTGTACAATTTCTCTATAATAGTGGATTATCTCTCTTGGGTGAAAACCCTCCAGACGTAGGTGATATTGCACCGAACTGGGTTAACAACTTCCTGTGTCTATTTACTGTTTTTCTGTTGTTTATCTTGCTGCATCATTTTCTGAATCAGTCATATTGGTATACATGATGTCATAGACATCTGATTGAACATCCGTGTTACTCTTACCAGAATTTCCATTGGTATCAGAGCAGGCACCCCCTCTTCTACTTTTGGGTGAGATCTAGGGAGATAATTCTGGTAGTATGGATACTAGCAAGGAAGGAAGATCAGTTCATAGGCCACCAATCTTGGATGATACTAACTATGACTATTGGAAAGCACGTATGGTAGCATTTTTTACATCCATTGACAACAAAACATGGAAATCTATTGTCAAAGGGTGGAAACAACCTGTGAAAAATGACAAAGAAGGAACTTCAACCACTGAATTGAGGCCTGAAGAAGAATGGACCAAAGAGGAAGATGATGAAGCTTTGGCAAACTCAAAAGCACTGAATTCCATCTTCAACAGAGTGGACAAGAACATGTTCAGATTAATCAATACCTGCACTGTGGCTAAGGATGCCTGGGAAATCTCAGAGTGGCTCATGAAGGTACCACAAGAGTAAGAGTGTCAAGACTTCAACTACTCACCACTCAGTTTGAGAATCTGAAGATGAAGGACGATGAAACTGTGTCAGAATTTCACATGAGGGTGCGCGACATGGAAAATGCATCATTTGCTCTTGGAGAACAAATGCCTGAAGAAAAGCTTGCTAGAAAAATTCTCAGATCTTAACCCAAGAAATTCGATATGAAGGTGACAGCTATTGAGGAAGCTTAGGACATTGGCAGCATAAAAGTAGACGAACTAATTGGTTCTTTACAAACCTTCGAGATGTCTGTGAATGAAAGGTCAGACAAGAAGAGCAAAAGTATAGCTTTTGTATCAAATACTGAAGATGATGATACAAGTCAGAAAGAATATGATGAAAATTTGTCTGAAGCAATAGCTATGCTTGGAAGAAAATTCAACAAAGTGATGAGGAGGTTTGAAAGAAGACCTAGACCAAATGTGACAGACAAGCGGTCTGACATCGGAAAACACTCTGATTTTGCTCGCAGAAAAAAGGAAGAAGACAAGCCCAACAAAAGAAAAGGTATCCAGTGCCATGAATGCGAAGGATATGGGCATATCAAGGCAGAATGTGCAACTTATCTAAAGAAACTGGGAAAAGGAATGGTGGCAACATGGTCTGATGAGGATACAAAAGAGGAAGAAGAACCTCAAGTCATGGGTCTTACTGTGAAGTGCAACTCTGGATCAGAATCAAGTGATGGTGAAATATCTGAAGAGGAACTTGCAGAAACCTACAAACTTATGTTCAACAACTGGAAAGATGCATGTGAAAAGGGAATGGAGCTGGAAGGAGTTGTCAAGATTCTAGAAGTTGAGAAACAGAATTTGCTGATATTGAATAACAGCCTTCAAGAAGAAGTCACTGTGCTGAAGTCAAAAATTGAAGGTATGATAAAATCTGTTCGTATGATTAATAAAGGAACTGATGTGTTTGACTTAATTTTAGAAACAGGAAAGGTTGCAAGGGATATGACAGGACTGGGATATACTGAAGACCTCACAACTGAACAAAATAAAAAGAACAACAACAAGTTCATTCCTGCAGAGAAGAAGACCGAGTTCAAGATGTCAAGCCGAATGTCTCAACATGTTACTCAACAAGGGTACCGACAGATTCCTTATTCTTATCCTCCAACTCAGATAATGAGGAACACAACCTGGAAATGTCACCATTGTGGTAAGCATGGACATATAAGACCCTACTGTTACAGGCTGTATGGAACACCTCAACACTGGAGAACTATTCAGATGCACACCTCTGCTAATCAAAAGAGAAGAGAGTGGAAACCTAAGAACATTGTAACAACTCTTGTTGCCTACACTTCTCTGAGAGCATCTTCTAAGGAGGGTTGGTACTTTGATAGTGGATGTTCCAGACACATGACTGGTGTGAAGATGTACCTAGATAATATCAAACCTCACTCTACTAGCTTTGTCACTTTTGGTGATGGCGCTAAAGGAAGAATCAAGGGATCTGGAAAGATTGTTAGTGGTGGCTCTCCAAATCTGAGTAATGTACTGTTGGTAGAAGACTTAACTGCTAACCTGATTAGCATAAGTCAACTATGTGACTTGGATCTGAATGTTTCATTTAACAAAGCTGGCTGCACTGTTACTGATGAAAATGAGGAAGTTGTCATGACTGGAGTGAGATCCAAAGACAACTGCTACATGTGGTCTCCACATAACAAGGCCATGTCCTCAATGTGTCTAGTTTCAAAGGAAGATGAAGCAAAGTTGTGGCATCAAAAATTAGGGCATCTAAACCCCACAAGCATGAAGAAGGTCATATCCAAAGAAGCCATCAGAGGTATTCCCATATTGAAGATAGAACAAGACAAAGTGTGTGGAGAATGCCAAATTGGAAAGCAGACCAAAACTTCTCATAAGAAACTGACTCATATTGGTACAACAAGGTCCTTGGAATTGCTACACATGGACTTGATGGGACCAATGCACAAAGAAAGTTTTGGTGGAAAAGGTATGTGTTGATGATTTTTCAAGATTCACCTGGGTGAGCTTTCTTGCAGAAAAGTCAGAAACTTTTGAAGTGTTCAGAGATATAAGTCAGCAACTCCAGAGAGAAAAGGGATATGGAATTGTGAAAATCAGAAGTGATCATGGGAAGGAATTTGAGAATGGAAATTTTTCAGAATACTGTGGAAGTGAAGGAATCAAGCATGAGTTCTCTGCTCCTATCACTCTGTTGGTTAATCTGCAAGTGCACAGATATCTCCGGGTTTTAAATATCGAATCCACAGGGACCGTGAGTGAGAATTATGGTTTAAGCTTGAAGCTTGTGAGTTTGAAAGCAAGTAAAATTCATATTTTGGATTTGTTTGTTTGTAACAAGAGTTTGCAAAATTAGCAATGGTAAAGAGATGAAAATATCAATTGATAAAGATGCTCTGGGTTAATGTTCTTCCAATCCTCCCTAGTCAACCTACCCTATGCAATTGAAACCTTGAATCAACCCCTTGTTGTTATAGTCTAGATATTCACTCATTGATTCCTCACATGAGCAATTCTCCCATACTAAAAGCTAAGCCCAATTCCTTGTGTACCGAGTCATTTATATGAGGATTAAAAGCATGCAATTTTCAGGCCAACAAAACCAATCCCCCACTCTATTCCTAGAAGCAAGCATAGAGAGATCAATTTCAACCCAAGTCCCTAAACCACAACAATCTTCCGATATGATTGTAATTTAGCCTTTAGCAAAGGTGCACCCAAACTTATCATGCATAAAAGAATTGAAATACAAGGTAGATTCAAGAACAAGAGCATAGGGATAGGATTTAAGACTAGAAATTCATGAAATCACATTGAACCCAAAGCAAAAGAGAGTACTAGCCACTCATGGCTAGTGAATCCATACAAGAAATGTAAAGAAAACCTGGAAAATACAAGGTGGAAGCCTCTCACAAGCCCCAAAAGCACTTCCTAAGCTTCAATACTTGGTAAAAATCTAAGTAAAAATTAGATGTTCTGAACAAAATGGCCTAAAGCCTTATTTATAGGCATTCTGGACGAGCCAGGGCGCTCAAGCATTGATATGGGGCGCTTGAGCGCCCATGAAGAAGAAACAAAACATTCCCTTCTGGCCAGCTGGCGCTCAGGCGCCAGGCAAGGGCGCTTGAGCGCCAGACACACACTTCTGGTGACTTTTCAGCTTTTTGTAACCCCCCTTTGAATGTTCTCATCAATTCTTCACCCTTTTGGCCTTCTTTCTTCAAGAATAACCTGCTGCAGCACTAAAGGACCAAGACAAGTAATAAAATTAAGAAATTCAAAGGGTTTTTAATCACCTTAGTCCTCACAAAACCATGACAAAACACATGCAAGTCCTAAACTCTATAAAAATGCAAAAAGAACCCTCATAAAACCATAAAATTACTAAAACTAAACTCAAACTCAAATAAACATAAAAATGCATGAGAATGCATGAAACACTACATGAGAAAAAGACTCAAAACACTCAAAGAAATAACCCTAAAAACACTACTAAAATAGGGTCATCACACTCCACAACAGAATGATGTGGTTGAAAGAAAGAACAGAACACTACAAGAATCTGCTAAAGTAATGCTTCATGCTAAGAAAGTTCCTTATCACTTCTGGGCTGAGGTTATAAACACTGCTTGCTATATTCACAACAGAGTAACTATACGCTCAGGAACTGACTCCACTCTATATGAGCTGTGGAAAGGAAAGAAACCTACTGTCAAGTACTTTCATGTTTTTGGAAGTAAATGTTATATTTTAACTGATAGAGAACAGAGGAGGAAGCTTGATCCCAAAAGTGATGAAGGGTTATTTCTGGGTTACTCAGTAAATAGCAAGGCTTACAGGGTGTTTAATTCTCGCACAAGAACTATGATGGAATCCATAAATGTGGTTGTGGATGACAGAGTAAGCAGTCTGAATGAAGTCAATGCAGATGGAGATGATAATGTGCCTCAGATAGTTGATGAAAGACCAAATGACTGTGACATCTGGTCTGACACAGAACCTGAAGAAGAAAAAGAACATGAGTCATCTAAGGAGATTGTTCCCTCAATCAGAATTCAGAAGATACATCCCAAAGAAAACATAATTGGGAATCTGAATGAAGGAGTTATCACTAAATCTAGAGACACTATTGCAAATGCTTGTTTTATATCTAAGATTGAGCCTAAGAACATCAAGGAAGCCGTAACTGATGAGTACTGGATCAATACCATGCAGGAAGAATTGAGTCAATTTAAGCGGAATGAAGTATGAGATCTTGTTCCCAGACCAGAAGGTGTAAATGTGATTGGTACCAAGAAGATTTTCAGGAACAAGTCAGATGAAAATGGTATTGTAACAAGAAACAAGGCCAAATTAGTTGCTCAAGGGTGTACTCAGATTGAAGGAATTGATTTTGATGAAACCTTTGCGCCTGTTGCTCGATTGGAATCTATCAGATTATTATTAGGACTAGCATGCATTCTGAAATTCAATTTGTTCCAGATGGATGTGAAGAGTGCCTTCTTGAACGGATACCTGAATGAGGAAGTCTATGTAGAACAACCAAAGGGATTTGTAGATCCAACCTTTCCAGAACATGTTTACTAGTTGAGAAAGACTTTGTATGGATTAAAGCAAGCACCAAGGGCGTGGTATGAAAGGTTAACAGAGTTTCTGATAAGTGAAGGGTACAGCAAGGGAGGAATATACAAGACTCTATTTGTGACGAGTGATGGAGGAAAAGTCATGATAGCTCAGATATATGTAGATGACATTGTTTTTGGCGGTATGTCAGACCACATGGTAGAACATTTTGTCAGACACATGAAATCTGAGTTTGAGATGAGTCTGGTTGGTGAATTAAATTACTTCCTGGGGTTGCAAGTAAAACAGATGGAAGAATCCATGTTCATCTCACAGAGTAAATATGTCAAAGAACTAGTTAAGAAGTTTGGCCTTGAAGGCTCAAGTCATAAGAGAACTCCTGCAACCACTCATATCAAGCTAACTAACGATGAAAGTGGAACTGATGTTGATCAAAGCTTATACAGAAGTATGATTGGTAGTCTTCTCTACCTCACTGCTAGCAGACCAGATATTGCTTTCTCAGTTGATGTTTGTGCTAGATATCAAGATGCTCCTAAAGAGAGTCATCTGAGGATTATAAAGTACATTAATGGAACTGGTAACTATGGAATTTTTTATGCTCACAACTCTAATTCCAATTTGATAGGGTACTGTGATGCAGATTGGGCAGGAAATGCAGATGACAGAAAAAGTACTTCAGGAGGATGCTTCTTTCTTGGTAATAATCTCATATCTTGGTTCAGCAAAAAGCAGAATTGTGTCTCACTATCTACTGCTGAGGCTGAATATATAGCTGCTGGAAGTGGGTGTACTCAACTATTATGGATGAAGCAGATGCTGAAGGAATATAATGTCGAACAAGATGTCATGACATTATACTGTGACAACCTGAGTGCCATCAACATTTCAAAAAATCCAATTCACCATAGCAGGACGAAGCATATTGACATTCGTCACCACTTTATTAAAGATTTGTTGAAGAAAAGATTATCACTCTTGAGCATGTGGAAACAATACAGTTAGCAGATATTTTCACAAAAGCGTTGGATGCGGCTATGTTTGAGGAGTTGAGAGGAAAATTGGGGATTTGTGTAATAATTGACTTATAGCAGTTATTGACACATGTTAAGGGCAACAACCGCCCTTGATGCAGTTGAGGAAGACACAGAACTGATTTTTCTTGGTTTCACAAACTTGAATTATTCTCTCTCTTTGTGCTCTTGGTGCTCTAACGATTATTTTTGTAATTGTGTCAAGTTACTTTTGATCATGACTCAAGATTCAGGAAAGAAGATCGCTGCCTGTCCCAAACCTATCAAGAACTCTCATGGGGTCAAGTTTCTTGGTTTGAAGACTGCATCTTCTACTCCCTCTAGGGTTATTCGTTCCTCTGCGAAAATCGTCTCTCCAGACTCGTCTGGCCCAGCCAAGAGGACAAGGAGTATGAGGATCAAGTATGTTGTCAAGCGAGGCATAGGGAAAGCATCGAGTGTTCACAACATCTCAGAAGATTCAATTCCTGATCCACCGGTTGATGATAATCAAGAAAGCGATGTCGTCGATGCTGAAGTAGATCAAGTCATCCACAATGTCTTAGAGACTCTTGCTGATGCTGCCACTGCACAAAATGTCATGCCAAATGTTGAATCACAGGTTGATCGTGATTCTGAACCAAATTATGAAGCAAACCCTAGTGAACAAGATGCTAAGAAGGAAGATGATACTGATGTTGCTAGTCAAAAATCTTCAAGTGAGAAGACCCCCCTCTGTTGAAATATCCTATGAGAAAACTCCTGAACCCTTGTCACGGAAGGGTAAGGAACAAGTGTTGATTGTCTCTAAAGAAGAGGACTCAAATGATGAAGAAGTGCCCAAGAAGGTCACTGCTGGAAAGAAGGCTACAGTGTCTGCAAGCAAGACTGTTGTAAGTAAGAAAGGAAAGAAGAAAAAGGGTTCTAGTACTCAGACTCCCAAAACTCCAAAAACATCTCAAGTCTCAGTTCCTGAGAAAAAGACAAAGAAAGAGAAGAAGGAGGAAAAGATTGCTGCTTCTACTGGAAGAAAGAGGAAACATGTTGCTGCAACAGATTCTGAACCAGAAGTCGAGCCAGATGTCCCTGACATCTCCACTTCGGCCAAGAAAATGATCAAGGGGAAGAGAATTCCTTTGAATGTTCCAAAGGCACCTATTGATAATGTATCCTTTCACTTTGCCAGCTCTGCACAAAGTTGGAAGTTTGTTGTTCAGAGAAGGTTAGCAATTGAAAGGGAACTCCATGAAGATGCTTTGGAACTCAAGGAAATCATGGATATGTTGGTTGATGCAGGCTTGATGAAGACTGTCAAGGACATTGGAAGATGTTTTACTCATCTGGTTAGGGAGTTCATTGTGAACATCCTTACTGATTGTGATGATGAGAGCAGTTCTGAGTATAGAAAGGTGTATGTCAGAGGAAAGTGTGTAAATTTCTCTCCTGAAGTTGTGAATGAGTTTATGGGAAGAAGTCCAGTGGCTGGAAATGATGAAGAACCTGAATTGAATAGGGTTGCTAAGACCCTGATTGGGAAGATGGTCAAGAAGTGGCCAAAGAAAGGATTGCTTCCCTTTGGGAAGTTAACTACCAAGTATGTTGTTCTTTTCAAGATTGGCTGTGCAAATTGGATGGCCACCAATCACCTACCTGGTGTAACTCCTCCCCTTGCAAGAATGCTCTATCTGATTGGCATTGGCGGTGAGTTTGATTTTGGCAAGCTAGTTTTTGATCAGACTCTAAAGCATGCAAGCTCTTATGCTGTGAGACTGCCAATCCTATTTCCATTCCTATTGTCTGAACTAATTGTCAAACAACATCCTCATGTTGTAAGGGCTGATGAACTTCAAGGTAAGAGACCTATGCCTCTCAAGTTTGATTATCGCTTGTTTGCTGGAATGCATGTTCCAGACATTGTGTTATCTGCAGCAAAAGGTTCTGCCAGTACCAGTGGTACTCAGGCAGTTGGTGCAACCAAAGATGATATTTTGGCTGAATTGAGGGTTGTCTCCAAATCCTTGGATGCCCCTATTCAGGCTTGCAAGATTAGGAAACAGCATGTGGACAAGCTCATCAAGGCTATGACACAGGTTCCTGCTCCTGCTGCTGAGGAAGGTACCGGTGAAGAATTTGCTGAGGATGTTGAGGGTGATTCTGCTGCTGTTGAGGAAGAAGATGCTTAGTATGAAACTGCGGATGAGGAAGAAGCTGAATCTGAAAGGGATAATGAGGAGTCTGATGGAGAAGAGAAGGAGGATGTAACTGGCTCCACCAGTTCTAGCCCTAGTAGCACCTCTCTTTAGTTATTTTTTTTTCTTTTGGATGTATTTGCAACAGCCTTGTGTGGCTCTATATCTACTACATTTGCTCCTGGTCTGTAATAAGTCTGATTGTGGTTTTGTGCTTTTGTATTCTCTACTGGATGTTCTATAGTAGCATGCCTGTTCTTCATGAGCCTTTGCCAAATTATGCTAATACGGGGGAGTAATGGTATGATGATAGGATATGTTGATATGCAGTAAGTGTAGAAGCAGTTCTTGATATTGATATTATGCTGATATGATGTGCTTTTCTGCTGTGTTGTACTCTGTTAGTTTTTGTTATTGCATTTGGGTGTTCATAGCTGCTGATAATGGCTATGTTGTTGAAAGATACTTTAAGCTACCTTGGTTTGGTTGGGTTCACTCCTCTCTGGTATTTCAAGCTGTTAATTGGGTTCTGAAGAGGTTTTTTTTGGTAGTGTAGTGTATTAGCTAAAATTGGACAAAGGGGGAGATTGTTGTTCCTTTGTTTGGTTGTCTGCATTTTAGCTAAGTATGTGTGTGCCAACTTGTCGGACCCGATGTTGTAACAACTTGTCTATGACATCTGGCCTAGTATCTGTTGTTAGTTGATTATTTGGTTTTATGTGAAGCTTCGTATACAAGTTAGGTTTTGCTGGAAGCTTTTGTGCGCCGTCAAGGAATAGTCTGTGATGTGTTTAAACCCGGTTCAAGAGGGTTTAAATTGAAGATAAATATGGAAGTTGAAATCTGCTTAATTGTTGATTGGCTGAAGATCCTCTGCAGATTTGTTACTTGGTTGGTTTTATTTTAACAA
Source organism: Lotus japonicus (assembly GCF_012489685.1). Lineage (NCBI taxonomy): Eukaryota > Viridiplantae > Streptophyta > Magnoliopsida > Fabales > Fabaceae > Lotus > Lotus japonicus. The sequence continues at coordinate 33,464,747 of NC_080045.1, read as the reverse complement.
CTTCCTGATTTGTGTATGGACCGTGTGAAATTTCAAGCCCAACGACGACAAGGCCTGGAAGACTATATATGAAGACTCAAGACCTAGACTCAAGGTGGAACATTTAATTGTATTAGGGTTTTCATCGAGTTCATACTGTTGTGTACTCTTAGGAGCTTTATGTCATTATTGTGAGCTAAGAGTGAGTGCTATCTGTGTGATCTTGAGATTTGTCTTTGTAACTCATACTTGAGTTCAATCACTGTGACAATGATTGTAAGAGAGTGAGAGGGAGTGCTCATACTTAGGGGGAGACCTAAGTAATATTCCACGGGTAGAGATAGGTAGAAAAGGTAGTTAAACTGGGCAGTTTGTGTGAAACCTTTTTGTACAATTTCTCTATAATAGTGGATTATCTCTCTTGGGTGAAAGACCTCCAGACATAGGTGGCACCAAACTAGGTTAACAGCTTCCTGTGTCTATTTACTGTTTTTCTGTTGTTTATCTTGTTGCATCATTTGCTGAATCAGTCATATTGGTATACATGATGTCATAGACATCTGGTTGAACATCTGTGTTACTCTTGCCAGAATTTCATTTAGGAAACCTCAAGTAGTTTATTATAAAGATATAAACTACTAAAATAACCCCATTTATCAAACACTTTAAAATATGTACAATCAACTCTAAATTAATAACGTTTAAAAAAACTCTAAATTAATCAAGTAAGCTTTAAGCTAGATTAGAATACTTTCCTAACAGTCATAAAAGGTAGGCTTTGGATTCCCTCATGTGCTAATTTCAAATGATCATGTCATGTGAAAGATTTGGACCTTTAATTATTTTTTTAATGATGGTTAGTATTATTTCTCGCACAATTTAAATTTTCTCTCTCCATGTATTAATTAAGGATCCAAATTTCATTAAAACAAAATTAAAGGCTCTGATCTTTCACATGACATTGTCATGTGAGATTAACACATGAGGAGATCCAAATCTTAAAATGTATAATGTTGGAATAATTCTGCTTGCTTTGATTCTAACATGCTCGCCGCATTCAGTCTGTTGTAGCCAACCGTTTCGACGTCATTTGTATCTTTGTTGGCGGTGGCAAAGTGGTTTCTCACCTTACTATCTAAACCCCTTGCAATTAAGTCTTACGGTGTAATCACCATAGGTGTTTTTGTGTCTTCTTAAGTGTGCATGATGGGCCTTGTGGAATGTTAGTGACCAATTTTCCTTTGTGGTTGACGTTTCCTCTACTAACTACTATCAAATCCTGTTCAAGACTCAATTGTAGTAAATATCGAATTTTTTCATCTCCACAAAAATTGTGTTGTTACGTACTAATCTCACTAGCTAAACACTGTTTGAAGGGTTCAAAAGTGATAATTATCTAAATGAGAAAAACAATAAAGAAAACGATAAAAGGACTTGACAAAGGTAAACAAAGAAGAAAGTGTAATAAGGAAATGACTTCACATGATTCATAACTTGTTCTCAATCAACACACTCATACAAGGTGGAATTAACATTTAAGATGCCAATAAGAGGTATTCACATGCTAATTCCTTTGTTAAGCAAATATACCAATTGAGATCCTAGATTTAATTGATTAAGTCCTAGAAATATTAAAAGGAACATTTTAGCACAACCCCACTCAAGGAGACATATACAAAGCTCTGTTCATAACCCCAGAAGTCTATGTCCTGGTGGATGGAATCTCTGACTATCACTCATGAAATCTCATTGGTTTATAGCTAGCTAAATAATACTACCCTAGTGGTGAGTATCCCGACTAGCCACTTAGTTCTGATCTCTTTTCCTATTCAAGACATCCATATCTAAGGGTGAAAGCCTTCTATTGTCACTTATAAAACCTCAATAAGATGGAGAACAATCTATTGTCTATTAGATCTATCCTATACAACTAGAGATGAATTTATTGTATTTCATATATGTATACATCTCATAAGTTTGTATAAACAACACTCTCGATTGTAATCAATTCATATACCAATATTCCTAAAGAAGCATGGAAAATAATATAAAGAGGTAGGACAAAGAATACTCAACAATTCCCAGAGACTTGTGGTAAAAGAATACTTGTTGAGGCTGAAGAGACTTGTTAAAGAATACTCAATTATGTTTGGAGAGGCAGGACAAAGAATACTTGTTATTTTTTGAGAGGAAGTGGTAAAAGAATACTCGTTATGCATGGGGAGACAATGGTAAAAGAATACTCATTATGTCTGGAAAGGCAATGATAAAAGAATATAGAGAGGCATGGGTAAAAGAATACTAGTTGAGCCAGAAGAGGTTTGCACAATATTACTCAACAATTCCTGGAGAGGAAAGATAAAGAATACTCAATGTGTATAAAGAGGCGCGTACAATAATATTTGTAAGGAGAGGTCATTGATACTTGATAGTTGAAATCTTGCTGCTGCTAAGAATCGGACGTAGTCCACCGATATAGGGTGAACGAAGATAAAAGTCTTGTGTGCATTATTTAAAAGGTTGATTTTAAATACACAATTCAATCTCTTTCTCTTGTTCTCTGCATTATTTCTCATCTCTTAGGTCATGCATTGGGCTTAAGAGGGCGGTCCTGTAACACCCCGATTTCGGTGGCGTCACTTTAGTAACAAAAAAGAAACTTGAAGCGGAAAAACATAAATATTTTTTTTCGATATTTGTTTCCAGTAAGTAAAGACTTGTCGAATTTAAAGACGTATCGACGAAAGATAAACAAGACTAATATACAATATATATACACCCCCCCCCGCTGTAGTACCAAACCTCGTCACGAGTAACCTCCAGTGACGGAAAGTAGTAGAAAGTAACGCCCGTAGGCAATATGTACAGACCAAAAGTAAAGGTTAAGTGTCCGCAACACAAACCTCAAGAATGAGAATGAGTTAGCCCAAACGGCCTAAAAGAAGACCTCCTAGCCCAACCAACTCTCTGTGATTCCCGTAGAGAAACCACACAAAAAGCTATAGGCTGGGGACCTACCCTGCCCCAAAATGAGAAAAACTGAAGATCAGAGCCTCGACGCTACTCCTACCCTAATCCTGACTAGAGGAGTACTACACACCACTCCCAGCGGGTCCTACGGGTACTGTACCCGATCCCAAATCAACAGCAGCCGCGACAGTGGGTGAGCTAGACTCAGATGAAGTCCCTCCTACAGGCAACTCCTCCGAAGGGTCCTCCTCGTCCTCAGGTGATGATGGCGGTACAATAACTCCAGGGCCACAGTGCACGCCCAGTGGTAGGTTAAAGCTAACGGTGTGTCGTCTCAAGACTCCGTGCGTCAAGTTTCCCATTCGGTCAACGCGGATCCTCCATTATTCGCCCCGAATAAATAGCTCGGTGATCGGCGGGGTCGACCACCCAAGAGCCCGGGGTGTCTGTATCTATAAACTCAAACCTGGTCCCCCCCGAAGGGACGACCATCTCGAACCAGTCGGCCATCGACATCTGACAAAAAGGGCATACATAGCCCCCCCATACACAGGTAGCACGCGCAAGGGTCAACTCAAAGAATTACATAATAGTACATCCAATAGGCAAAGTTTAAGTAGTAGCCACATAGGCTTAAATATGAATGACAACATTATAAATTGTATATCCTGTCAATTAAAATAAATAACATTTGCAGGCAATTAGCATGTCTCAATCAATGATAACAAGTAGCAAACACATCCAGCAACTAAATCAGCATGAATGGTGCATGAAATGCAAATGCTAAGGAACAAGATGCAATCCGGAGGGATGGGCACCATCGAGTCAGCCCTAACACCGGCCAAGGTGGGACCATTTCTGCTCGGGCGTCTCTTATACCAAACAAAATGTAGTCAGATCAGCAGTGAACCCGTAGGTCTGCCATTTCCGTCTGCTACTAAGAATCACCGTAGTGTTCTTATATGGAAATCCGGGTCTTATGACCATTTTGGAATCCATCGAGGCCCGACATCCTGTCGTATATTAACCTCAAAATGAGTGCATGAATGCAAGTTGTTAGCCAAACAACGTCTCCGACCTCACTCGTCACGTGTTCTAGCTAACTAATTGTCTCTAAAAAGAATACTCTAAGGTAAATGTCGATTCTGCGACAAAAGACAATTAAATATCAGAAAGAGTGTAATCACTCGTGATAACTTCTCGAGTTATCTGACTCATCTCCATCCGACGGTCAAAATCTGGTCAGCGAGCGAAGAGTACCAATGTACTTGGAAACTTTTAGTTCCCGGACTTATCTTTTAGATAGTCAAACAACAAATCTGCTCATCGAGCGAAAGAGCAATAAAGTACTCAGAAACTTATTAATTTTCCCGGCTTATCTTTTAGATAGCCAAACAACAAAACTGCTCATCGAGCGAAAGAGTATAAAAATACTCGGAAACTCATTAGTTTTTCCTAAATCTTGGATTTGGCGACACTTCTCACTTTTCAAAACTAATATCCAAATCCTAAGCTCTTATTTGAGAATGTGATCATTATTTAAAGGTTTAGAGGTTGTTTTATGTCTTATGAATTTTCCTGGTAAAAACAGTTTCCATTTAGTTTTGTCTCTAACCTTATGAGTTTAAAAGATCCCGTAATCCCAAGTAATTCCCAGAGAAGGTCTCGATCCAACAAAACAACAACAAGGCTCGAAACTCTGTTCGTCCCGTCAAACTTTATCAAAATCTCATGATAAATCCGGCATAATCGCCCGTTATCCTCACTCTGTCAAATCAACAGATATATGTGTATTTGCATATTCAAAACAATACAATCCAACAGTCATGACACATATATCAATACATTGAGGACTAACCATTTAGCACTTAGCATATAGGGCAGATATCACACATCCTAGATTAACCAGGTAGCATATAGCATGTGAATCAATCTCAACAACAATCAAGCAATAAAAGATTATCAATTGTCAGTCGTAGCCTCAGAAAACATTTTCCCAATCAAACACAAACAAGTGCATAAACAGTAAATCAAGTCGAATTCGTCGACACCTAATTCATTATCTAGTATTCAGTGAGTAGCCCTCACCTGTAGGTTTTCCAGCTTGCTCTCCAAACTTTCCTTCACAATCTTCTTCCTCGAATCCACTAAGTTCCTCAAAAGAACCTTAGGACAAATTCACAGAAATCAATCACAATGAGTCAGAAACTCAACAAACAATACGTACTAGGGTTACACGACACATTACAAACTCCGAAGTACGACAATCTAACGCGTTAAGACAAGTTTTCGAAAAACGAAATTTCCTCCCCCCCCTAGGGTAGCTCTCGGCCACTTTTCACAATTAGGAGGGCCGATTTTTCTTCGATCAAACTTGGTTCCTAGGTTATCATTAGTCGTAACTAAGACGGTTCTAAGCTCAGAAAAATTTTCGGATCGAAAACTGTCGCAGGGGTATTTTGGTCATTATTTTCAGCTCAGAATTTCAAAACTGGATTTTCGAAAAACAAATTGGATGGGGACGTCAACAACGACGTTTATGACAACTAATCCTACTAGCGCTAAGCTATATCGTGAATTTTTAACGTAAAGAACGGAGCTTTATCCAGAAATGGGTTTTTCCAACAGAAATGGATTCCGGCGGCATTTCGGCGACATTCGGCAAAATGTAATCTGCTAAACACGCTCAGGAGCATGCAAGGGATAAGTTTAGACACTGAAACCAGCTTATTTGGACAGTTTTACAAAAAGCTCAAAACTTTGAGCACAGAAAGACATAGAGAAAAACGACAAAATTTAAGATCAGAAGAAAGAAATAATATCAGTACCTCGAGGCCTACGCGTAGCAACGAAAAGAACGAAGATCGGTCAAGAATAATCAAAAATCACTTTTCCTCCTTTTCCTCTCCAATGCCTCGGCCGTGTGTGTGTGTTGTTTTTTTTTTTTTTTTTGAAGTCATATATATAGGAAATTGAAAACGTGAGAAAATGATTATTTCGCGATTCCAATTTTTCCTACTGATTCCAACGTATTTTTGACACGATATTCTTCCCGCTGAATCTTCTAATTCTTCAAAGAAATATCAGTATGATTTTTGGTTTTCGAGGCTTGTTTTTAATGTTTACCGGCTTAAAATGCACTTTATGGTTTTGACCTCGGATGCAGAAACTTCCTTCTGAAGAAAGATTTGGAACGTCGATTAGAGTGGGCGTACGCGAATGAAATCTTTATTTGAAGCTCCGAATAGAAAAAGTCTTCATCGTCCGTTGATTTTAGGGTTTCTGAACTATCAGGGTTTCGGTTTCGGCAAACTTCCGAGCATTGGAATTTGTAGTTCGTACATTCCAGGGTTTCGTATCGAAACGCTCATTTATAGACGAATAAGAGAAGTTCTAACATTTCTGTGAAGATTTTTGGAATTAGTTTCCGTCGTGTCTTAGAATATAAATTAGCTATTTACTAGCGTTCTTGACCTAGGTTTAAGCGAATACTAATCGTGCTACAACTTTTATCGACTTTGATACAATCCTTATCTTTTCCTGAAATTTCTCCTTCACAAATTTATTCCATTCAATAAACACTTGTTCAGGTTTTCCTTCACGTTACATCAAATTAGTCGTGAAAAGAAATTTTATTCGGTTTATTCCAAACTTAAAAACTTGGGTCTCACAGGTCCAGAACCAGAGCCCCCATACAAGTAGGTAGAGTTATATATGGCTGCTTGAATGTGAGAGACAACTCTTCTGCCATTGTGTGGGACCTCGTCTGGTCTTGGTTTGTAGAAAAGACTTCAAAGATCAGATCTTTAACATTCAGAGAGTTCAGATACAACTTTGGATTGCAAGGGCTGCAACTCGATGTTTGGAGCAATTTCAAAAATGTTTGGGGATGCTTGAGAGTTTTCAAACACCATGCTCTAGTAACTGCTTGATAGTAGGCCTCGTGGCAAGTTGCAGTTGGCTGCATACTTTATCGTGCACAACTAACGTGCAAACAAATAGGAGATAAGGAGATTTGTAGCTTGTGAAAGTAGCTAAAGGGTTGAGAGAGCTTTTACTGGCTCACTCTTTTCGTAGAAGAAGGAGAAGACTCCATTTTTTTATAACAACTTCGAAGGTTCACTGCTTCCATTTTTGTGTCTTATTATTGTTTTCTAAATGATAGAATGTCGAAGATTCGATACACAAGTGAAGATGACAGACAAAGCACCCTAGAAATCAAATCAGACAAGCCTTTTGGCTAGGACCCTTTGGCTAGTTGAAGCATCAATCAAGGGTTATTTAAGTGAACGCTATCCAGGTTAGGTCACGAGAAGTGGTCAAATGTTAGTATATAGTTGAGTGATGCGCATCTAAAATGTATGATTAATGTCTTGATTGTTGCACTTTCTAGTCAGAACTCATGTGCTTTTAAGTTTGTTTGAAAAATTCTAGTGATAAGAGAAAAAAAACAATAGAAGAACATGCAAAATGGATCATAATGTGGAAGATTAATGTGCTAACAAAGAAGCACAACTATGGTGTCCAAAGGAAGATCCACGACTGTGTCGACCCCAAGATTGCTTGTGGTTGAATTTTAAGTGGCCACTGCCATGCTCCTTAAGTGGCATAGTTGTGCCTTCTTGTACAGCAGAGAGCTCATGTCTTAACCTAAATAACTATATTTTAAGAGGGTTCTAAAGCCAAACAAGGATGTGTCTCCATAGATGTGATCGAATATTCCTCTTTCCTTAGTTTTTGCAAGATGTTAACTACTAGCATTCATGAGATGTATGCTATTATATTCATGAGTAGTTAAATCTCATTCCTCAAGGTTGCGATGTAGGATATGATTTGAGCCTATTCTTTTTACATATGTTAGTTCATTTTATTATAAATGTGTTTTCTTTTCATGTTCTTAATTCATAAAAAGTGGCTAATCGTATTAATAGTAGGATAGTAAAGATGATTTGGTATAGGAAATTACTAATTAATTTGGTAGAGGTATGATTAGTTCTTATATATTTTCGACTAGCCTATAGTTGGGTAGTGAAATATCCCTTAGGTAGCTTCTCCATTTTAATCCTCATTTAAAAATCGGGCAACGTTTGTTGTACTTTAGTCAGAGATATTTCCAAAATGGTGATTCACAAAGTAGGTAAAAGCTTTGTGCAGTGGATCTATCCTCTTTGAGTGAAAGTTTGGATTAGTAGTAGCTACTTGATGTGACATGTATGACAACGTAACATTACATGTTCACATTGTGGGATGTGCCTTTTGTAGCTTTAGTCAGTCACATGATGTACTTTTAATTTCTTTGGCAATTGACACGTAGACTTCAAACGTTGAAGCTTTATCAGACCAAACTTCAAAGTTATAGAGGTTAGAACTCTTCTTTCTTCTTAACTTAATCTTTCCAGTAGAGTATGATTTTCATAGACCATAGATTCCATGGACTTGACTCACGATCATAGACGATAGAAGCGTAATCATATATTTCCTAGAAGTGTGAGACAATACATTTTAGAGATTTTTTTGGCCAAGATACTTATATTGTAGTACATTCCAAAACGTCATTATCGCTCAAAATATGAGATAACGATGTAGGGGTCTAAACGTTTCAACTTAACAAGAGTCAGTCGGCTTCAACCCAACACCCATAACGTGCACTTCGGCCCACAACGACGTAAATCCACAACACTTGGCTTTAGGGATAAGATAAAAGATTGGGTCAAAGCCTAATTCTCTTAATAACTTATCTCTTAACAATTCTATCATAACCAATTAATGAGGTTATCTCCTATATTCATCTATTAACTTTGAGTGTCAAAGTCTCTTTTACAAGTCATTTTCTCTACAGTCCAACCTTCGGAGCAAGGAGTACGCCTTGTTTAGCTGTTGTCTACACACGTCAGTTCAACGGATTCGCCTGCAAGGCTTGTACATAAAATCTCCTTCATCATCAGGTCCATCAAGTTATTAAAGTCAATCAATGTCCTTTGGTAATTCTCGTATCCCTCTTGATAGTTGTTGGGCCGCAAGAGGATAAAACTCTGGGGATCTACACATTGAGTTAATAAGAACAAATCACAAATGGATTAGACACCACATCTTTCACACCTAAAACCTTAAAACATGAGTGATATGAATAATCTCATTTATAAAGTGCTCAACACTCCCCAAATCATTTAATGTGAGGTTTCTTACTCACACTTAACATTTCAACGATTATCATATCTTCATCCAAGGAGCCCTAAAAAGATCTAATCCTAGCAATCAATAGATGATCCGGTGGACATTGGTCAGTGGTCACTATATACGACAAATCATTCATATTATAGTTATTTGCAGTGCACATGGCATAAGTACCGTATATAGTTGTATTTAATTCGAATAATATATGTTAAACTCGATTTGTTATCTCACAGCAACACATGCAAGATCACATTACAAATTCCCTTAAATGAATGAGAACTGGACAAGTTCAGGAAACTTGTTCATTGATAAAATCCAATTCCAAAAGAAAATGTTTTTATCACATTCTTTAAAATATTTTTCAAAATATATTTATTATTAAGTAATGTCTTGCATTTAATTAATTGATTAAAATAAACGTAAAACGCATTGACCAAAAAACAAGTGTATTTAAACATGTAGTTACCTATTTTGATACATTAATAAAATAATTTAATCAATGATTGTGATGCTTACTTTATCTACTATTTTTAAGAATGTAAATTTGAATTTCAGATCACTTACTTAAAAAATGAAATGCTGAACCGTTATGTGAATTCAGTTGGATAGAATATGTTTAAAAATAAAAGAAAATATAAAGGTAACATTTTAATGTTTTATAAAACTAAAAATTCAAAATCAATGGATTTTCCTTTGCCACGACCTTATGCATTTTTTAAGAAACTTACTTCACATAGGAAGACGACATTCATTGAATGTGAAAATGACTTGTTAACCACGCACGGGAAAAAGCAATCAAGGATTAATTCATCAAAACTCAAAAGTGGGTACCATATATATCAAAGCTTAATTTGCTTCCTAAGTCATCCCTTTTTTTGACGGTTCCTATGTCATCTCTGCATTGGAAGAATAGGAGGAATAAAACCACGGTGTGTCAGGAAAACTAATAAAAAGAAGAGCTAAATATATTTTTAATTAAATTTGGGCAAATTATAAAAAATTCATACTGTAGTTCTTTCAACAGTGATGAAATATGTGAAGTTCATCTCACCTATAAAATTTGTGATAGTTTTGTGCACTAATAACTATTTTTAACCGCCACATTTATTTATTTAAATGAATTCAGAGATGAATTTAACTTATTTCATTATTGTTGAAAATTAAAAATTATGAAATATATTTTGAGGGACTAAATTGAATTCATTTATATTTTATAGGGACTAAAACATATTTAACCTAAAAACGAACAATGATAATTCAGTGATCATGCTACAATAGTGATATAAGCAAACACACTTTTTTTTCCTGATTTTGTTTGTATTTTTCTGTAAATTTAGTGGCGATTTAAAACCTCTGCAAAGTGGATTTATGCGAAACTTTCCACAAAGTTTGCTCGCGAATTTTACTTCGAACATATTTTTTGGCAAATATGTCTTTGAAATTTATTATATCAAAACTTTTATACAAATTCTCATATGAAGTTTTCATGCAAATATTTTTAATGCAAAAACTGTGAGAAATAAAATCTAGAAGCAAAAATGTGTTTATACATCTACTACACTTTAAAAGAGACTCAAGAAATCACTATTCCTAAGAGAACTTCCAATCTCGGCCGTCCATTTGACTCTCTCTCTATTTTCACTCTTTAATCGTGGCCCTTGGTCTATGAGACTTTTTTCATCAGTATTATACTCTAGCTTCTCTATTTCGCTGACGTCACAGAACGCGTTGATGGAGTATGCGAGGAAGGAGAGGAGTGTGTCCATGGTTTGATTTCGTGGGTAATCGTCATCCCTGCAGGCCTTCTCAGGGTCAGGTCTTCTCAGGGTCAGAGCAAAGAGAAGGACGAAGCTGGTGGAAGGAGAAGGAAGAAGCTTTCGTGTACTGTAGATTGGGTTAGGTTAGGATTAGGTGGAGAAGAGAGGACGGATTGAAGTTCAGAGCAAGGAGATGGTGGAAGTTTTCACTGTTTGTGGTCAGGAGAGGAGCAGAATCAGAAGCCAAAAACGTGGTAGATTTCGTCATCTGATGCTTTCTCTGATGTTGGATCACGTTAGTTGAGTACAATCCTGGTGAAGCAGGTCTGTTTTTCAATTCATTCTTACTGTTCATTTAGAGTACCAATTGTTATGGATTTCTCCTTTTCAAATCTCTATAAATACTGCCATTGTTTGGTGTTTCTTCCCATCTCTCAACTGTGTTATCTATTCCTTTCTTTCTCATTTTATTTCCAGGAGAAAAAGAACAGTCATCTTCTTTGTGGGTTCTATTCATTGACAAATGTTAGTTTAGCAGGTACTGCATTGACATCTTTGGTTTTTCATGTCTAAAATGTTAATTATCATGATTTAGTTTTGCTTTTCTTTCCCTAACAAAGCTAAATTGTTCTTATCTTCACTCCATGGAAGAACCATTCTCCACCAGGTCTGCAAGATTTCTGTTTTGGTTATGATTTTGTTCTTTAGTTGCTTACTTGCTTTATAATAGTTTGTATTTTGTTTGGGTTTTCGTTTTATGAACTTATCCTTGCTCTATTATGCCTCTGGTTGGAGTGGTTGATCTTCATTGTAAATGTAAATTAAATGGCTCATCATCTTCATGAAATGTCAATACTGATAGTACATAGAAAGAGATCCTGCTTCCTTATGAGTAAAATTGCTCAATGTATTCATGACTTAAAGGCCTTATTAGTTGGATGGGTTGTATGGTGTCCCTCTTTACCTTTTCTTCCTTTGGATTTAAAGATAATAATGAACTTTCATTCCTTCAGAAAGTTTTGCTCAAATGCTATGGTGTTGTGTTGTTACAAACAGCTGTTTTTTTGTTTACCCTTCTATTGGATTTATATGTTTGTTTTGATTATGCAGATGATTCTAATGAATTGGCTAAGAATAAATGTTAATTTCATTGATAAATCTCATTCTTTAGTGCCTCCACAACTTATTTTTTTCAACTGAAACCATAAAACAAACTAGCAATTAATGTTGTAACTCATTTGGATTAGCACTGCCAAGTAGTTTCGTCTTTAGTATGGACATTTTCTCATTGTTGGGGTACCAGATTGTCTGTATGCTATTGCTTAGTCTCTATGTGCATATGTGAGTGTGCATTTGTCCAAAACCAGAACTTGTCTTTTTGTGATGAAAGTAAAATCTTGCTATTAATCATGTATTGCAGAATTGATTTCAAGATAAGAACCATTGAACTTGATGGCAAGCGCATTAAGTTAAAAATCTGGGACACTGCTGGTCATGAGCGATTTCAAACTATTACGACTGGTATGCGTTTAATCTTGAGGAAACTTGCTCACGAATTCAAAATTTACAGCTGTCAAAACTTGATCTCATATACTGGGAAATGGGTAATTAATAGGCTTATATGATCATATGTTCACATGCATTCCTGTAGAAGTTAATTGAAGTGTTATACTTGATTAATTTATAATGTGCCTTGAAATAAAATTAGCTTTTATAAGCATTGGAAGTAAATTAAATTTTGAGAAATAATTTCATATATAATAATTCCTTTGGACGGAAGTTGCAATTTGGAAGGAATGATGATTTAAATCTTTCAGTATCGTAACTCAAATCTAACATACACATGGGCCGGTTTTATACTTTTATAGAAAGAGGACACATTACTTTAGTCTAACAAGATAGTTGCGGGAAACAAGGCTGATATGGACGAAAGTAAGAGGGTAGGTGCATCTCAGGGTCCTTTTCTATTTACATTTTATAATTACATCTCTGTTCGCCACATTTGTTTACTGATATGAGATCAAGCAATCTCTTTGCATGGTTTCTGCTATCGTTGTGTTGTTATTCTCCATTTATACAAACTAAAGGGGTTCCTTTTTTAGGCTGTACCTTCTTCCAAAGGCCAAGCTCTTGCAGATGAGTATGGTATCAAGTTCTTTGAGACTGTGAGTAGCAATATGCTTGAAAATAAGTTTCATTAATTCATATGTGATTTCTTTTATATTCATATTAATTAAAAAACAAATGCAGAGTGCATAAACAAACGTGAATGTGGAGGAGGTTTTCTTTTCAATAGCAAGAGACATCAAGCAGAGGCTTGCAGACATAGATTCTAGAGCTAAGGTATTTTGTTTACTCTTTATTGTCTGTACTTCTTTTTCTTGTGAAATATGAGTGTATGCATGAACTGAGCCTTCTCTCTCTCTCTCTCTAGATTATTTATCAGTTTATAATGATTATACAGATGATTCTAATGAATTGGCTAAGAATAATGATGATGGAGAGGATACATTCAAGCTATCCTATTCTGATGTTGTGTGAAGAATTAAAGGAAAAGAACCTTCAGAAAAGTTTTGTTCCTTGAACGAACTTCAAAGATGGATGAGGTATTTTGCTTGCATGTGCCTAAGGTATTTTGCTTGCATTTGCATTTGGGGCTGAAGTATTAATTGGTGGTTGAGAAAAGAGGTGGGGGCGGTAGTTGTGGACTGAGGTGATGGTTGTGGTATGCAGGCAGATGCTTAAGAAAGGGTGAAGGGTTCCATAGTTGAGGGAGAAGGAGGTGTGGGCCCGGCTGTGTGTTTTGGGTTAGGGAAGAAGAAGGTTGAGTCAGTGGTGGTGGCGGCACTATTCAGGTGAGAACTTTTTTTGTTTGTGTTCCAATTATTTTTTGGCCCAACTTGTCCTAGCTGGTACATCCTATTAATTTTTTTAGCCTAGCTTTTGGTTGGCCCATGTCATGTTATAGGTCATCTTTTATTTTTTTAGTTTACCATTTGTCCTTCCCATCAGTCTGCCGTTTAACAGTGAGGAAGGAGAAGAGAGAATGATGGAAGGGAATAGCAAGAGTGTGAGAAGAGAAGATGATGGAAGGGGAATGACGATTTTCGTCACCCACCGTAGATAGGGTTAGGTTAGAATTAGAAGGAGATGAGAAGATGATGGAAGGGGAAGGACCAAGTGTACGGTTAGGGGATGACCGAAAATATGACATATGTTGCTTCATTCAAACAAGGAGGACAGAAGAAGGTTGAAGGAGAAGAGAAAAATCCCATTGTTTGATTATCAGGTCTATGTAGTAACCTTTCTGTCGTAACTTGTATTGTTGCAAGGCTGATACGGGTGTTATTCCTTTTAACCAACTTTAAATTTAGATCTAGCTAGCTACCATATGTCAAGTTATATCTAATTGTTTGTAAATGGTATTATAAAACCAACCATTGGTTTGCAGTATGATAATGTTTTTGTTTTGTTTGATACATGTGGTGCCAAGAAGGTTATTATCAAAGATGCTGCTGCTCCGAATTACACATCTAGAAAGCCATGCTTCGAATTACACATCTAGAAAGCCAAGTAAATAAGTTGCAAGTAACTGTATGTTTTAGTAATCTTTGGTATACTATCCAAGTCTAATCAGAAATGTATATTCTCATTGACACTATTCATTAATGAGTTATTTAGTTAATCTTATTTAAGAATGTATTTGACCACATTAAAAAAATTGATTTTTTTTCTCATCCCATGACATTGATATGTTCAGTTCATTTTTCATACGCATAAAGTATGATAAGTAGCTTTAGTTAGTGATTGTCATTTTGAAAGGTTGCATTCAACTTTCTTCCAAGTAATTTAATAATGAATTACTTTCATGGTAAAATGGCAGCTTTCATCCTCACCGTATAAGCATGATTAGTAACTAAAATATATGTTTTATGTAGTTTTTAAACTTCAATCCCTTTTGCAATCAGGGTAAATAATGACAAGTAAGAAATTATGGTTTGGTTTTATGTTGAACATGATTAGATTTGTCATTCAACTTCACTTCTTTTCCTTGGTTTCCAGGTTCTGTGACTACTTTGTATTTTTTCTATCCAAGAACTTACTTTTACATAAATGTCTGTGATAATGAAGTCTCATATTTCAAATCAAGTGATATTATCTTGGTCAGCTCAAAGGGTTGGAGGGTTTGTCTCAAGAAGAGTTTTTTCTATGGCTGCCTGTGAAGGATATCATTGTAAATGATCCATCATTAGGTCTCATTCTCATTGATATTGGTCTTGCCTATAAACAGCTCTCTCTGCCTCTCTTAGAAGTTCCCCCAATTTGCAGATCCTAAGGTAACTGTCTTTTTTGTTTGTGTATTTATAGCTGTTATTTATTGATGATAACTTCAAATTTGAATAGAAATCACTATGTAAAAGCATATGCATGCTATTTTCATCTCATCCATTATTATTTTTAGCATAGTTATTTGCATCAGTTTCTTTTACTTAAAAATCAATTCTGACAATTGAAGCTACTCACATCAATTTCTCCTCGTAATTGATTTTGTCTTTAAAATCAACTATTGAAGAATTTTGAAACATACAATGAGACCGAATGTATTTCAATTCTCATCTATTTTAGCTTCAAAGATTTTGTTTTGTATGTAGAATTTTGATTTAAAAGTAGAACAGAGCATTTTCATTCCTCAGTTTCTCCAAATTCAGGGATGTGTGTTTGTTCGTTTTATTTATGTGGGTGGTCTTAGGTTCAATATCAAGATTCTTGACCTTAATCTCAAAGAGGTTCAGTATAGGTGAGGACATGTCATGCTGCAACTGATGTTGCAGGTCCAAGTAATGTGAATGATAATATATTGTTAGAGGATGAAGGAAGTTATAGTATTTGTTGATTTAGTTAGTGATGATGATTATGTGGATGAAGTTGAAGATATTGTGGGTTATGATCGGTTGATGTGTACATTTGATATCAATGCTGATCTCATAAGTGGCAGGGAACCTCTGGTTAGTTTTGTACTTTTCCTTACTATGTCATGGTTTAACAGTTAGTGTCAATTTAATTTCCTTACTTATGGTTATAAATTCAAATGACCAGATTATCCCAGGTTGGGTTCAAAGAGAATATTTCAGTGATATAACTCCTATAATCAATGTTCTTCTTCCCAATGGATCTTGGACCAAGTGGGAACTTTGTTGGTACTCGCTTGGTGGGAGAAGCAAGGTAGCTGGTATGAAGGGTGAAGTTTATGGCCGCTGGTTTGAATTCTACAAGGACACATTTAAGCGACTTCGAGACACTGTTGCAGGACATTGGATGCAGTTATGAAAAATGGAGCAACCAAATAGATATAGGGTTGTGGTATTCACCCTTTAATTTTGCATTAAGAAATTGTAACTTTTTTGGATGTTTTATAACTATGTAACTATGTTAGTTAGACCTTCTTTTTATTTTGCTACTCTGTTTAGTTACATGTTTCCTTGAATTTATCTAAAAGTTGTACTTTGGCTGTAACTTTTTACTTTTTTTAATGTGGTGAACAATGTAATTTATTTCGGCAAGTATCCTTGAACCTATTTAATGGTGATACTAGGTTTGTTATGCATTGTTTAAGTTTATTTTGATGTGAATTTGTAGGTTTGTTTTTTGTGGTGATCAATTATATTATTGCTGCATATTTTTTATTTTGTTATCAATGTGCTTCTTCCAAATGGATGTTGGACAAGATGGGAAATTGTTTGGTACTCACTTAGTTAGGAAAGAAGCAAATCTGTGATGATGGGTGAGGTTTTTGGTCCATGGTTTAATTTCTATTTGAACACATTTATTAGACTTGGAACCATTGTCGCACGACACAGGATGATGCATTTATGGAAAATGGTGTTATCAAATTGTTATAGGGTGGTTGTATTGACTGAGTAATCTTATCATGAAGAAGTCCTAAGTGTGTTCCTTTTTTCGCTACCATGTAATATAGCATGAAGTAGTTGTAAACACCACTTCAATTGTTCTACTTTGTTTGGTTACATGTTTTTTTTGTATGTATTTAGTGATCAGCCCTTTAAAGGTGTTATGTATTTACAACTTGAATTGTTTGTTAATGTGAGTGGTGTTTAATTTGGTGAACAATTAACCTATTGTTGCATATTTGTTATTTCGTATATTTATAACAAAAGTTTTAACATTGTTGTATATTCAAATATTTTTTAACAATTAACCTATAGTGTGTATATTCAAATATCTTTTGACTCATAATCTTAGCCTTCATATGTTTATAAAAAAAACTTTAACACTGTAATTTTGTTCAAGTTATTTTGACAAAGATAAATTAAAATGCAACTTTGTTATACATATTAATGTTTATAATTAGTTCATTGACCCCTATGTTTCAGTTAAGCTATATTTGGGTTGTGATTTTTAACGATTACAATAATTGATATGTGAATTAATTAAATGAAGTTAAATAAATTGATTGAATAAATATAATAAATTGTAGAACTGCTCGTCCGTGCATCACACAGGGACGGGCTAAAATCCTAGTGTAACCACATAGCACGTTCAATGAATCATTACTATAAAAAGAATTATGAGTAATAATCGGTGAACATTCCAATAGTACTAATAAATACATAAACACTTCTAATTTGTAGGGTTAAAAATCAATTTGTGATGATTTTTAATCTTCCTAAATCAGAAGTGTTTGGATGTTTGTCATTATTAAAGTGTTGAAAACCAAGCTATAAAAAAAAGAAAAAAAGAACACACTGCAAGAGTGGGCAAGAGTGCAAGTTCCATCTGCCACTGACTGGCAACATTTATAATAACGACAATCAATACAATAATGTGAAGCATCACCTAATGAGTTCATTACCCAACACCAAACCTCCTATTATACACCAGAAAAAAAACAAAAACAAAAAAATAAAAAAAAGAGCAGATGTCAGAGACCAAGCCGAAGATTCCACTACACCAAACTAGTTGCAGTTGCATTCAAGCCTAAGGAACCGACACCCTCAATCAAACCACATACCTGCCGGCAACCACAGCCTTAGACAACACTTCTCATAGTTGTTGTTGCCAGAAATCATAGCCCAAAAAAAGTAACAGTTTGTTTGTGGTCTCAGTTTTCAGTTCACTCTGGCTGAGAAAAAAAAAAGCAGAAGAAGAAGAAGAAGAAGAAGAAGAAGAAGAAGAACACACTAGAGAGTTCAGAGTTCAGAGTTCAGAGTTCAGAGTTGAATTGATTCAGCTCAAGTCAAGCTAAAACTGGTAAAGTGAGAGTGTGCACACAAAACAACAACAACAAACACAACGGTTTTTCTCAATGAAGGTCCAAGATCGTTCTTCAATTCCAAATCCAAATCAAAAGTCCCATTTCAGAACCACACCTACAACCAAGAACCTCGATTTCTCCGCATGGGTATCCGACAACCTCTGCAAGATCGTGGCGATTCTGCTCCTCGCTGTGACAGTGGCGGCGCTCTTCTTCCTCCGCAACGCCGGCGATACCGCCGCGCTCATCTGCTTCCAGAACCAGGCGCGTGATCTCGAGAAGATCGAGTTTCCGCGCGTGAATTGGGACTCCGTCACGCGAATTTCCGACAGGACCTCCAAGTTCGCCAGCTTCCGGTCAGAGAGGTGGATCGTCGTGTCGGTGTCGAGTTACCCGAGCGATTCGCTGAAGAAGCTTGTGAAGATGAAGGGTTGGCAGGTTCTGGCGATCGGAGATTCGAAAACGCCGTCGGATTGGGTTTTGAAAGGTGCGATCTATTTGTCTTTGGAGGAACAGGCTAGTTTGGGGTTTAGGGTTGTTGATTACTTGCCTTATGATTCTTATGTTAGGAAAAGTGTTGGGTATTTGTTTGCTATTCAGCATGGTGCTAAGAAGATTTTTGATGCTGATGATAGAGGGGAAGTGATTGATGGGGATTTGGGTAAGCATTTTGATGTGGAGTTGGTTGGGCAGACTGCTAGGCAAGAGGTTTTGTTTCAGTATAGTCATGATAACCCGAATCGAACCGTTGTGAACCCTTATGTTCATTTTGGCCAGCGTTCCGTTTGGCCTAGAGGCTTGCCATTGGAGAATGTTGGTGAGATTGGGCATGAAGAGTTTTACACTCAGGTCTTTGGTGGACAGCAGTTCATTCAGCAGGGGATTTCAAATGGCCTGCCGGATGTCGATTCTGTGTTTTATTTTACGCGAAAGTCGGGCTTGGAAGCCTTTGATATCCGATTCGATGAGCATGCCCCAAAGGTGGCATTGCCACAAGGGGTGATGGTGCCTGTTAATTCTTTTAACACACTGTACCATTCCCCTGCATTTTGGGCTTTGATGCTTCCCGTGTCAGTTAGCACGATGGCTTCAGATGTGTTGAGAGGTTACTGGGGACAGAGGATTCTTTGGGAAGTTGGTGGTTATGTTGTGGTTTATCCCCCAACTGTCCATAGATATGACAGGGTTGAGGCTTATCCGTTTTCTGAGGAGAAAGATCTTCATGTGAATGTGGGTCGTTTGACCAAGTTTTTGGTTTCGTGGAAATCAGATAAGCATGGATTGTTTGAGAAGATATTGGACTTGAGCTATGCAATGGCAGAGGAGGGGTTTTGGACTGAGAAGGATGTGAAATTTACGGCTGCTTGGCTGCAGGATTTGCTAGCTGTGGGCTATCAGCAGCCAAGGTTGATGTCGTCGGAACTTGGCCGTCCAAGAGCCAGCATCGGTCACGGTGATCAGAGGGAGTTTATCCCGCAAAAGTTGCCATCTGTTCATCTTGGAGTTGAAGAAACGGGAACTGTAAATTATGAGATTGGTAATTTAATCCGGTGGAGGAAAACATTTGGGAATGTTGTACTAGTCTTGTATTGTAATGGGCCAGTGGAACGTACAGCTCTAGAATGGAGGTTGCTTTATGGGAGAATATTCAGGACTGTGGTTATTTTGTCTGAAAAGAAGGACATTGAGCTTGTTGTAGAGGAGGGCCATTTGGACCAAGCATACAAGTAAGTGCATTTATATTTGATTAACTTTTCCTATCTTTTAAGGGTGTGTTAGGATTAACAGCTTAATTGGATTAACAGTTATATTGTCATAAGCGCTTATCGCATTAACATTTTTTCATAAGCTAATTTAAGAAACTTACTGAAATAAGTTCAAAATAGGTTATAACGTATAAGTAAGTATAAGCACTTAATCATAAGCTAATCTGAACAACTTATGAAAATAAGCTGAAAACAACTCATAGGTAGGTCATTAGCTATTTACATAAGCTTAACCAGACACCGACATTAGTGCTTATACTGTAAGATAAGCTCTTCAAAATGGGGCCTAAGCTCTATGATTACTATTTTATGACTAAGATGCTTATGAAAGGTGGTTATAATTTTATCTGCCCAAATTCTAAAATTGAACACCGACCTTCCACAATTATAAGTGATGGTTTTATTCATTGAGTAAAATTAAGGAGAAACTCCGGATCAATGTTTTCACGGGCAATAAAAGATTGAACTTAATTAAATAAAATAAAACCATTGGAAGTAATTGTTTAGAAGCTCTTAGCTCTCTTATGACATACCATACATATGTGTTGGGCTATGTGAAATGTGAATTATGCGTGGACAGCTAAAAGGATATGATACCAATTAGTTTAAGCATATTGACATTAGTGTATGTTATGTGGCATGAATACCAGTGGAGACTTTGGATGGCTAATATTAGAAATGTTACTTGCTTTTTAATGTAAAGCATTTATTACTATCTCCATAAACTTTCTGGTTAATCATAAGAAGATTTAGTGAAGAGATTGATTGTCAATTACATGTTAAAATTTAAAACAATTGATTTTAGATAGATGCTCTAGCTCATAAGTCAGAAAAGGGGCGAAGGGATGAATACGACCTGACTACTGGTCTTAGAACCAGAAATGTAGTCCAAACTTCTGATTGCTATAATTGCTATTATTTCTTCTAGTTATATAATTTTAATTTTATACATCTCCTATTTCCAGGTACTTGCCAAAAATATTTGATCAGTTTAGCAGTGCCGAAGGATTTTTGTTCCTACAGGATAATACCATTCTTAATTACTGGAACTTGCTACAAGCAGATAAAACTAAACTGTGGATCACTAACAAGGTATTCCTGTAACCAGTTATTGTGTTTGCATGATAGATACTCCCTACACTCCCCAGTACAAAATCCCCTGAAAATTGATCATGAAAGACTTATTGGGATCTGTTAGAGATGCTTATACAATGTATAAGAGATTAATTTTAATCTGTTGTTGGTGTGAAGTTGTTCTAGACTATTATCCTATCATATGTTTTGTGAACAAAAGTTCATTTCTTATGTGAGCCAAAGTTTTTGACCTCTCAATTTGTTGATATCATAGTCAATTATTTTATTGAAAATCTTAAACACATTGGTGGATAGGGGAATGATAGAGTGAAAAATATTTTGAACCCACAACTGATTGAAATGAAATACTTGTCTTTGACTCTTTAAGTCAGAGTCGAAGTTGGTGAAAAACGTAGCTTTAACTTTAAAAGGCCATTCTAGCTTTCTATAATTCTTTCTGACAAATTCACTTGGATCATCCAGGTATCTGAGTCTTGGACTTCTGTATTAACAAAGGACAACTCAGATTGGTTATCACAACAAGCAAGCATGGTACAGAAGGTTGTTAGCATGATGCCAGCTCACTTTCAAGTCAGTTATAAAGAAACAGTTAACAATGACAAGAGCCTCTTACTATGCAGTTCTGAGGTGTTCTATGTTCCGCAGCGCTTAATAAGCGATTTTGTTGAGCTTGTTAACCTAGTGGGCAATCTGGAGATCCACCAGAAGGTTGCTGTTCCTATGTTCTTTATCTCCATGGATTCTCCACAGAATTTCGACCCTGTTCTTGATACGACGATATACAAGCAAAACCCTCCTATTAATTCCTCCACACTCTATTCAGCTAAAGTCCCTGCTGTTCATCCATTGAATGTATCAAGTGAGCAAGACTTTGTAAAGCTTATCAGAATAATGGCAGAAGGGGATCCGCTCCTATTGGAGTTGGTTTAAAAGTAACAAACATGTAACACTCTTACAGTGTTTTTTCAATCAGAAATAGTATTACACTCTCTTTTCAGTTTTTTGTTTATTTTTCTTCTAAAGTTTTCGGGTCGTTTTTTTGACCCTTTTCTTTTGCCCCCAATATTGTCGATTTGCTCCAGAGAAAATGTGTATTAGTCCTTTTCCTTTTTTTTTTTTGTGAAAATAGCAAATGGAAATGTATTTGTATTCAATATTGCAATTCAAACACTCCATTGAAAGATTCTTTTATCCTCACGAACTTTGAACTCCTCTGGAATCGAAAGTGCCCCATGAAGGGCGTCTTATAGGGTGTTATTGTTGACTGTGGTTACTGCACTATATGGTTCCTTACTAAGGGAAAGTTGATAGGAGTGCATGTAGTGTAGAAATGTGAAAGAGTGATATACTAGATTTATATTTCATTCAAGTACTTTTTTACCACGTTTTCCACCCAATCACGTTAATTAAAGACAAATGATGCACCAATAAAAAATTCTCCTCCAGAAAGCGAAGTAGAATACATCATGCCTGATCTTCAATTATTGCATGGAATTCATTTCAACTAACGATGGACCAAACATGCATGAAACTTTGCATTTATTAGTCCTCTATCACAAGCCAAAAAAGACTGGAAATTTAAATTATCTGACCTCTTACATGGTTGTGTGTAAAACTCTTTGGACCCTCGCTGTATACTAATTAAATTCTTAGTTATCAAACTCAATTTTACAAAACTTTATAACATGAGCAATCAATATATGAGAATCATTATTTTCAAATGGAAGCTTAGATTTGGCAAGTTTGGTTGGCATTTGCAACTGCACAAATGAACATGCTCCCTGAAAGAGAATAAAATTACATCAGGGGAGAGAAGAGAAGAGCCAAATCACATTAAAATGATGCCAATGGGAAAGAAGCTTGAGAAACAAAGAAGCTACAATTGAATCAACAGCTAATATCTCTGTATATTATTCATCAAGTATGTGTTATGTTTATTTCAGAGAACAATGCCTTTAATTTTGCCTTCCACTTCTGAGTGCACCTGTAGCAGCTTCTCAATGTTTTGTTCTGAAGTCTCCCAATACCCACGTCCATTGGCTTCTTCAGCATTTCTTCATCTTGAATGGAAGTTGTATTGGCCTCTTCATACACCCAGCTGTCAACTTGGCCTGAAGTTGCAATCCACCCAACTGTGTTTGTAAGCGTCATCTCAATCCCACGAACATCCTCATAGCCATTAGACAACATGTCTTCATACCATTTCAGTTTCAACAACTTGGTTCTTGCATCAAGCCAACGGTCCTGAAATGGAAATCACAGACAATCGTAACACGTAATAAAAACCTTATTCCACCGACTGAGGTAGGCTATATGGATATTGATCCATATCAAAGATACGATCAATTTTACGTTAGCTGGTAGCTGCCAAATGCCTAACACAACCTTTCTCCCTTATAGAGTTTGGAAATCGCTAACACAATTTGATGATAGTTAGAGTATGGAAAAATTGTCAAACCAGACTTGGAAATAGGAAGTTCATGCAAAGTCAAGGTTCTGGAATGTGGCATCTTCTGTGCTCAGAGCCATCTCAAAAACTTTTCTTTTCTCTACCATGCCTGCACCGGGGTCATCGCAATCGAAAGTGAAGGACTTTTGGCTAAGGTACATGTCCTGGAGCTTCTTCTCATGACTCCATGAAGAATTCTCCACAGCCAGGTTAATATCTGAGGAGTAGGGCCCTGAGGCATTGGAGAAGATCCTTGTTGCTGGTTCTCTAACTTCAATCCCAAGTGATTGAGCTTGTTCAAACATCATTGTTTATACAATAATAGATAAGTTCAGTACAACGACAGAACAAAGAAGAGTTATGTTTAAATATTTTTTTTCATTAAAGAATAATTTTAATGATTGTGCATTGTCGATGTAAAAGATTTTTACACAGACATCCAATAACTGAATGATACGTATTCAAAAGCAGTTATGTTCCTTTTTATTTTAATTAAGTTAAAAGTTTATTTTCTGAATTGACGACCTATAATTGGATATCTATGTAAAGAATACCCAAAAAAAGGCCCCCAAAGCCTAAACAAGCCCATCTAGAGATAGCCAAACAATTAACAATTCCCACTAAGCCCATAAAACCCACCAAACAGAAACCAAGAAACCACTGTGATTATTAAGAAGTTAGTGTGTGATTATTTAAGCTAATTATCAATTAATTTATCATTATGAATTAAACTCTCAAACAAAACAAAAATATTTAAATCCAACGATAGACATGGTGCTTGCATATCTCCACGTGTCACTAGTGACTAGACTCACTACCATGTACCAACACTTGTATTTTATTTTTTCTTCAATAGTTCAAAGTTCGATACATGAAGCCCCATAAAGCGATAAAGAATACATCAGGACCCATATGACAATCTACAAACATCCAACCCAGATCGGGCACCCTGTTCTTAAATAGTTGATGCCTCCACTCACTCTCAAGTAAATCACTCTATGCTAGGGTTTCCAGTAAATCTTGAACTCCAAGTCTCTAATAACGCCGCCCCATCAAAGATAATCATTCCACTCTCTCCATCCAATCCTTCAGATCTAATGCCGACTTGTGCTAAGCTTCACTTAGATTAGGTATTTACCTTATCTCGATTCTTAATTCCTCAATTCCACTTTTTTTAACCATTTGTTAATTGCATCAATTTTTCTTTGCTTAAGTTCTTTTGATCTCGTGCCCAAGTTTGTTTAGATTTCTCCTCCATCTAGATTAATAATCTATGGGATAACTCTGCAATCGTTTCTTTTTACTCACTTCCTAAGTGATTTCTTTGATTAAAGGTATATACGGTCATATCATAATATAGCTTGTACTTTGTTTATTTTCTTTATATAAGTATGTAATCATTAAACATATGATATATTTGTGATGAAAAAGCTTATATGTGTGTGTGAATTGGTTTGGATATGTATCCATAGATCAATTTGGAAATGCTTTTCTAGATTGGTGAATTATATTTTGAGAAATATTAGAGACTAATGAACATCATCAATGTTTTTTTTTTTTTACCTTTACTTGTGTGGATTTCTTAGACACTTTTCCCTTCAATCTTTACTTATTTATTGTATGATGATGACAACCATGTATATATGTATACAATCATATCATAATATAGCTTGTACCTTGTTTATTTTCTATACATAAGTATGTGATCATTAAAAATAGGACATGTGGCCTGAAAAAGCGTGTGTGTATTGTGTGTGAATTGGTTTGGCTATGTATCCATGAATAAATGTGGAATGTGTTTTTATATTAGTGAATTACATTTTCATTTTTTACTTAATCTGCTCTTACGAATTTCCCATTAGAAATGCTTAATGAAGGTCTCACTGCGTACTGCAACTTGAGTTTGTCTCACAAGCTTAGTTTCATGAATTATTTGTGATGAAATTATATGCACAAGAAAGTAAGAGGTTACATTGAAGATGAAAATTCATAAACTGCTCAGGTGAAGAAAAGGGAAAAAGCTTGAAACAAAAAGTTGCAGGAAGAGATAGTCAAGACAATTCAATTAATTGGGGATCCTGTGTCACTTTCGAAGAGAGATGCTCTTTTTCTGAAGTTAAGAGTTGCAGTAGCTCGAGCTCACACTGAATGCTTGAGGCTAAGAGCAAGACTACTAAAATGGAAGGTTCTGATGCTTTGAGAACTGAGCCTGAGTTTGTATATGATAATGGTAAGGTATTATAGAAATTAAGAAGTTATGATGGTGAAGATGTTGTTTTGCTACAAGATATCAAAATACAAGATGAGGATGGTACCACAATTGAAGAAAGCTAGTTTTTTTATGGTCATGAGAAGAAGCATGAGATTGATAAATATATGTCTTCAAGGATAGATAAAGGACACTCAAAAGCTTGTGTTCGCTCATCAAAAGTTAAATTTATTTATCCCCTTGTGTTTGCTGAAGGTATTTGCTGATATATGTATCCTACCTATTTCTCAGATGAAAAAAATGAAAATTGAGGACAAGCTCACATGAACTTTCAAGTAAAGAGCAATGCAACCAACATAAACTTTTGAAAATTATGCACACTAAATTGATCTTAGACTAAATGTTCCTACCCCCATACTAAATTGATCTGAGACCCTGCCTTTGCTGATATATGTACCCCCCCCCACCTAGGTGAACCAAGTTAGAGGAAAGAAAATTTTTCTTCAACTAGAGAAATGTAAACATAGATGAAAATGACCGTGAATGTTCCATGGGAAAAGGAAAATGAAATGAAAATGTTATTGAATATTACATGGGAAGAGTATATCCAAAAATAAGAAGAAATACAGGTTGAACAAGCCACTAGGTAGAAATATTGAACGTGTCTGCATGATTGAACCCTAATCCTTAATTAGTTTGTTTTTGCACCTAAGTTTTACTTAATTATGTATGGTAATATACTTCTATTTTCTTTTAGAAAAGAGCTCATATTACTTGTCATAATCCATATATTATGAGACACATGCATATCCTTGCAATATAGCTTCATAGGTTTCTGACATGAATTGATTTACTCATAATATATGGTATTTGACTAGTAATATGAGTTATTTTATAAAAGAAAATAAAATTCTATTGTAAGGCCCGAGTTTTTAAGTTTATGCTAAGTGAATAAACTTCTTATTCACGATTAGGGTTGATGTAATGTGAAGGGAAACCTGAACGAAAGTTTATTAAATGAAATATATTTATGAAGGAGAAAGTTCAGGAAAAGTCAAAGGATTGTATCGAAGTCGATTTAAGTTATAGCACGACTAATATTCGCATTTAAAACCTAGGACAAGAACCTTAGGAAACAAAACTATGTTCCAGCTTTGGAACACTATAGGAATATAATTTCCAACAAACTTCCAGCTTTGGAACACTGTAGGAATTTAGTCCAAAAACTCTTTAGAGAAATATTAGAACTTCCCTTTTTTCCATATATCACAATCATTTCGAGGCGAAACTCTAGGATCTACGAACGTCCGATTCCAATCATCGGAAGTTTGCCGAAACCGAATCCCTGGTTTTTCAAAACCCTAGAATCAACCGTCAATGAAGACTTTTCTATTCAGAGCTTCAAATGAAGATTCTACACGCGTACACCCATTTCTCTTGATGATTTCAATCTTTCTTCAGAAGGAAGTTTTCCATTCCGACATTCGATGCAAAAAGTAACTTATCGGGTAAAATAGTTTTACACCGACTTTGCATTAGTCACCTAAAATATAAGGAGACCTCATTTTAGTTTTGGAATTCTTTCGCCAAAACCTATCTTAGAACTCATGGAGAATGAAGCCGGAAAAATCAGATTCGTGAAACTTTCATTTTACCGCGTTTTGCCATCCTCTATATATAGCCAAGAAATGAGAAAATATCACAAATTTCCACCATTTCTCTCCAAAACCTGCGAATTTGCTAAGAGGAAGAAGGAAGAAGAGCTTTTGTTCATTTCTTGCTTGATCGTCGATCAATCAGTTGCTACTTCAAGGCTTCGAGGTATAGTCGCTAATCCTTACCTCCGATCGCTTTTTCCATAGCTTTTCTGTAGAGTTTTCTGAGTGGATAGT
The DNA here is from genome assembly GCF_012489685.1 of Lotus japonicus. Classification (NCBI taxonomy): domain Eukaryota; kingdom Viridiplantae; phylum Streptophyta; class Magnoliopsida; order Fabales; family Fabaceae; genus Lotus; species Lotus japonicus. Next base: position 33,437,183 of record NC_080045.1, on the reverse strand, counting down.
TTATGGGTTTTTGCAAAACTATCCTGAATCTTTCATTTCTGATTCTAAACCTCTTCCTTATGCGCCCAAGATCACTTCTGCCGGATTAGATTTTCCGTTATGTCGCCGGAATTCCGCCGGAATCAATTTGAACCTAAAATACCCATTTTTGGAGTTTTTGGTGTAAAGCTTCAACCTTTAGGCTGAAAACTATCGCCTTAGCTTAGTGCTAGTAGGATTAGTTGTCATAAACGTCGTTGGTTACGTCCCTGCAAAATTTTATTTTTGGGATTTCAGTTTTGAAAATCCTAAGTTAAAAATCATGACCAAAATACCCCTGCGACAGTTTTTGATCCGATAATTTTTCCGAGTTCAGAATACCCTTAGTTACGGCTTATGAAAGCATAGGAACCAAGTTTGATCGAAGAAAAATCGAGCCCCACAATTACCAAAAGTGGCCGAGCCCTATAGGGGAAGAGGAGGAAAATTTCCTTTTCCGAAAACTTGTCTTTCGCGCTAGATTATCGTACCTTAGAGTATAGATTACTTCGAGTAACCTTAGTAAGTATCGATAGCTTAGTTTTCGATAGATTCTTATAGTATTCTGTGATTTTATTGTAAAGGTACTTTTGAGGATTTCCCCGAGGACCAACACTTTGAGAGCGAGGAAGCTCTAGTTGATCATTCTGGAGAACTTTCAGGTGAGGGCTTTCTCACTGAATCTCTAGTTAATGCTTAGGGTCGATGTTTCGACATTGTTTACTGTTTATGCACTGGAATTGTGTGTGATTGGAAAATGTTTTCTGAGGCTTCGGCTGACAATGTAGATGATTCATCTACTGAATGTTTTTGAGATTGTCTTACATGCTATGTGCTATGTGGGTAATCTAGGATGTGTGGTGCATGCTTTATATGCTAAGTGCTAAGTGTTTATGATGCGATTTATTGATATATGACATGTTGTTGATTGTGATGATTTAAATATGCTCTGTACTGGAATCTGAGATTCTGAATGGTGAGAATAGCGGGCAGGTCATGCCGATTTTATTTTGAGAGTTTTGAGAAAGTTTGATAGGACGAACGAGGTTCGGGCCTTAATTTTGTTTAATGGATCGAGACATCCTCTGGAAGCGACTTGGGATTGGGAGACCCTGAAAATGTATAAGACTTGCGATAAGACAAAATGGAATCTATTTTATAAAGAAAATTCATAAGACCTTAAATAACCTCAAAACCTTTAAGTAATGATAACAACCTCGAAGGAAGGCATTGGAAGTCAAATCATAGTTTTGGAAAAACGAGGAGTGTCGTCGGATCCAAGTGTAGCGTTTGTTGTCGTGCTGTTGGAGCAGCGTTTGTTGTTGTGCTGTTGGAGCAGCGTTTGTTTGTTGTGCTGTTGGAGCAGCGTTTGTTGTTGTGCTGTTGGAGCAGCGTTTGTTGTGGTGCTGTTGGAGCAGCTATGTGTCGTTATGAAGTGTGTCTTTTGGTCGCAGAATCGACTTTACCTTAGGGTAAGCTTTTAGAGACTTTAACTTCCCTAGAACACGTGGCGACGTGTCGAGTGAGGACGGAGACGTTGTTTGACTAATCATTTTGCATACATGCAACATTAATGAGGTATTAACACAGGACGTACTCTGGACCTCGTCGGTTTCCAAAATGGTCATAAGACCCGGAATGCCGTGAAAGAGCGTTTGTAGACGTCTCTTGTAGCAGACTGAAATGGCAGACCTACGGGTTTACTGCTGATCTGACTACCCCTGTTGGAGTAAGAGGCACGCGGGCCGAAATGGCTCCACCGTGGCTGGTGTTAGGGCTGATCCGTTTGATGTCCATCCCTTTCCGGAATGCATGTGGTTGACTGGGTTAACCTGCATACATATCATGCAACATGCATACTAATTTAGTTGTTGAGTGTGATTGGTAATTGTTAAACCTATTTGGAACATGTTATCTGCTATTATTGTGTTTATGTTATTGTGGAAACATGCAACCCTAGGAATGACATCTTTAGCTATAAGCCTAAGTGGCTATCTATTATTTGTACCTATTGGGTTTATTATCTACATAGTTCTTTAGAGTTGACCCTCGCGTCTTCTGTGTGTGTTTTGGCGGACAACGCCTTTTGTCAGATGAGTATTGCGGACTGGTTCACCATGGTCCACCCTTCGGGGGGGATTAGGTATGAGATGATCGATCAGGACGACCCCGGGTCGTGGGTGGTTGACCCCGCGAGCCATCGAGCGACATATTCGGGGCGCATCATGGAGGACCACGTGGACAGTGGAGGACTCTTGAGGTCAGGAGTGTTGAGGCGATGCTCTATCAGCTTCAACTTGCCACCGGGCGTTCACTGCGGACTAGGATTCGGAGGAGCACCGCCGCCACCGTCATCTTCAGAGGAGGAGGATCCCTCAGAGGAGATTCCAGTGGGAGTTCCTTCGGCAGGGTCTAGTGCACCCTCTGTTGCGATCATTGATGATCAGGGTTCGGGCCCTAAGCCCGTGAGCCCAGCATCGGAGCGTACTGCGGTTGCGAGGGGAGGACGGATAGGGTTGGTAGACTTGGTCGTTCTGGATTCTGATTCAGACGAAGATCATGCTAGCACATAGTTTTGAGTGTTGGTATGAGCTCCTCGAGTTAGGATTAGTGTAGGAGTAGAGCTTTAGCTCTGACAGTCTTGCTTCATTTGTTACTTAGGGGACAGGGTAGATCCGCCTATAGCTTTTTGTGTGGTTTCCTTACGGGAATCACAGAGAGTTGGTTGGACTTAGGAGGTCTTATTTTCAGGCCATTGGGTCAGCTGATTCTCAGTTTTGAGGGATGGTGTTGCGGGCACTTCACCCTTTTCATTTGGTTTGTATATATTGCCTACGGGCGTTGCACTTTTATTTCCGTCACTGGAGGTTACTCGTGACGAGGTTGTTACTTACAGCGGGGGCTGTTTATATATTGTATATTAGTTCTATTGCTTTTCGCTTTTGGGTTTTATTTAATTCAGTCTTGTCTTAGTTATTATCGAAAAAAAAATATTTCACGTTTTTCCGCATTAAGTTTACTTTTGGTTACTAAAGTGACGCCACCGAAATCGGGGTGTTACATCTATTACCACACATAATTAAGTAAGACTTAGGTAAATAAACAAACAAACTAAGGATTAGGGTTCAATCATGCGAACACCTTCATTTTTCTAATAGTGGTTTAATCAACCTGCACTTCTTATGATTTTTTGATATACTTTTCCCATGGAACATTCAATAAATTTTTTATCTCATTTTCCTCTTCTCATGGAACATTCACGATCATTTTCATCTCTGTTACATTTCTCAAGTTGAATAAGAACATTCACTCATCTTACTTGGTTCACCCAGGTGTGGTACACATATCAACAAAGGCAGAGGTCTTAGATTAATTTAGTGTGGAGGTAGGAACATTTAGTCCAAGATCAAATTAGTGTGCAATATTTTCAAAAGTTTATGTTGGTTACATTGCTCCTTACTTGAAAATTCATGTGAGCTTGACCTTTGTTTTCATTTTTCCATCTAGGAAAGAGGTAAGATACATATATCGGCAAATACCTTCAGCAAATACAAGGGAATTACTATATTTAACTTGTGATGAGTGAACACGAGCTTTTGAGTATCCTTTATCCTACCTTGAAGAAATGTACTTATCAATCTCATGCTTCTTCTCAGAACCATAAACAAACCAACTTTCTTTAATTGTGGTACCATCCTCATCTTGTATTTTGATATCTTGTAGAAAATAAAAAATTTCACCATCATGACTTCTTAATTTCCAAAATGCCTTACCATTATCATCCATAAACTCAGGCTCAGTTCGCAAAGCATAAGAACCTATCATTTTAGGAGTCTTGCTCTTAGTCTCAAGCATCTCACTGTGAGCTTGACCTACTGAAGTTCTTAACTTCATAAAAATGAGCATCTTTCTTCGAAATGACACAAGATCCCCATTTGATTGAATTGTTTTTGCTATCTCTTCTTGCAGCTTTTGTTTCAAGCTTTTCTATTTTTCCTTCGCAACCTCAAGATCTTTGGCTTCTTTCTTCACCTAAGCAATTTTTGAATTTTAATCTTGAATTTAACCTCTTACTTTCTATGTGCATAAAATTTCATAAAAAATAATTCATTAAACTAAGCTTGTGAGACAAACTCAAGTTGCAGTACGTTGTGAGGCCTTCATTAAGCATTTCTAAAGAAAATGAAGAAAGTGTGAGATGTTATAAATGATATAATTGAAAGATAAGAGAAGTATATATAAAAGGTTTAGTGAAAATGAAGTTTGTGAATGAATTATAAATCAAGGCGAGTATAAGGCAAGACCATTTAGGCCTCAAACCAATAACTGGATGATACATATTCAAAAGCAGTTATATTCTTTTTTATTTTAATCATGTTAAAAGTTTATTTTCTGGTTTGACAATCTATCATTGAATATCTGTGTAAAGAATATTTACACTGGCAGTGCATTACCTTGGGCTATCCAACAAGCGGATTTGTGCCAATATTGTCGGTTTTGAATGGTTGAAACCAGAATACAAGTAGGATCGCCACCGTTTGTCAGTATGAACGGGTTCTTCGAGTTCTGCCTTTGCGGGTTTTGGGATTTCCGGGTCGGCTAAATGATAACCGATCAGAGAAAAAAATAGTACAATATCAATGGAGAGAAATAAGAAGAGAAGGAAGAAGACAAAAAAAATTCATTAAAATTTCACTTTGCAATACAATTGAAGACCAATAAAGCCAGAACAACATAATTAAGAAGATTTATTATCAAAAAAAGAAGAAGAACCCTTAGTACTTGGTATTGTCGAATCTGTTGGCATCCCAATTCGAGAGATGGAGCTTGGAACTGGCAATGAAGATGGAGATAGAGCGTGCATGCCCTAGTATCAGATCTCTCTAAAATCCTTCTTCTTCTCTTGCCATTGGAACTACTAATAGAGTTTAACAGCCCGATATGACGACTATCCGCATGGTAACAATACAAGTCTTTCTAACACATTTTGTTCAAAAAACCTTATTTTTTCTGGCACCTCACATTCCCTGGGGAAATTAGGGTCCTTAGAAAAATTAGATTTGCATTTGAGGTTTCGCACATACATGTGAACTAACTCAAGTCAAATTATGCACATATATGTAATGTGTCGCACATACATGTGCAATTGGGATGGAATTTGGGGAAATCAATTTCGTCAAGGGAATGATACCTCACATCATTCCCCGGTGTAATTAGGGTCCCTGGGAATATTAGATTTGCATTTGAGGTTTCACACATACATGTGAACTAACTCAAGTCAAATTATGCATATATATGTAATGTGTCGCACATACATGTGCAATCAGGTTGGAATTTAGGGAAATCAATTTCGTCAAGGGAAAAAGCCTTGTTTTTTCTAGTACCTCACATTTCCCGGGGAAATTAGGGTCCTTGGTAAAATTAGATTTGCATTTGAGGTTTCTCACATACATGTGAACTAACTCAATGGGGTTTGAATTGTGTACTTGAAAATTGCTTTTTAAAACTTAGGTTTGTGAAAAGAATATTAGTTCTTGAAAACGTTTAGTAAAAAATTTCGTAAACTGTTTAGTGCAGCGGAAATATAAGCAAGTAAAGGGCAGACGAACAACACACAGAGATTTATACTGGTTCACCCTAAATGATTGGTCTACATCCAGTACTTGGCCACCACCAAGATTTTCACTAGCAAGTATCAATGACTTCTTCGATACAAGTATTCTCAAGGACTTCTACAATTTCTATAGTTCTATTTCTATTACTATTGAAAAAAAACTAGTACTTATACTCGTGCAAATGCACGGGTGGTTTAGATTTAATGTATTATCATAGTAGTACAACTTGTTCCGTTGAATAACTGATTGCTTGCATACACACGCAACATACCACCAATCATCAGAGTTCACAATGTGTTTAATAGTAGCCTTAATTACCACAATCTTTTCCTCTTGAAAAATTATAAATAATTATGAGATTTAAAAGAATGTACTAAGGTACAACAAATCTGTTGTGTTTAATGTAAATAAAATCAAAACATATTAAGGTTTTAAAAGTAGATACATACATGCTCACAATCCTTAAGTTGTTCAATTGTCATTCTTGTAGTCTTTAGAAGAAAATCTTCCTCAACAAATGTATGTGTGTAGACCTGAGTTTCATTTTTACTTGCATGAAAAACAACAAGAATTAATTAGTTTATTGAGTAAATTAGGATTTATTTAAAAATTCTATTTTTTACTAACTTAATTAAACATTCTTGTATCATACCAATTTTGCAACTCATTGACTTCTGGATTAAAGAATAGTTTGGTGGAGTACATGGTATTTTGCAACTTTGTTTTTCCTAATCAAACGTGTTGAATAAACATAAGTAGGAACCAAATTTTTTGTTAGAGTATTTAATATATAGACAGTTTAAGATTATTTAATACCACTAAAGTTTTAACCCTTACAAATTGTACCACCAGAACATTGTTTTGAGATGCATCATTTTCAACAAATGAGTTGAATTCATCGACATAGTGTGAAAATAGAGTACACTCAAATTTTTTGTTGTAGTAATTGTGTGAAACACGAGTTATGAAAGGACTACGGTAAAAATTGTAGAATAAAAGCACTACTATGAAAGTTAAGATAGAACTGATCCATCAATGAAAATATCAACTACCATCCTCTTGCATATGTCTCCATCTTTATCGAATTCCACAACCACAACCAAGAATTACTCCAATGATATCTACAGAGTTTAATAAGAATGATAGTAAAAAAGGGTAAATAAAAATTGAAAAATTTAGGGGCAACAAAAAAAAAAGGTTACAAATGTAAATTTATAGAAGGTTAAAAAGCAACACGTTTTGAAGAATACTCACCAATCAGATTGTTATTATCAAAGTTCGGTTGTGTAAATTCTTTTGAAGGGACAAATGTAAAGCCAAAGAAAGGTATGATTGTGTCTGGGGAAAGATCAACTTAAGTTTTAAATTGGAAATTGAGACAATATTTATGGCGAGTTGTTCTATATTTTCCACCATTGTTACCAACCCCAAAGTAACTGAAACGATATACCAGTCCTTCTCGCAGTTTGCCAATAAATTCGTTTATGAGTTTGTTTCGTACTGTTGCATGGATCTTATTGGCCTGGAAAATAGGAGAAAATTAGTGATACATATTGTGTAAAAGATGATATTAGTTTAGTTAACCAAATGAATAGATTAGATTGATCTACATACATCAGCATCCATTAGCACCAATTCAATGGTGGATGGGACTTCAAGATTCTTGTAAGAGGGAAGAGTCCACATGCGCAAGATTCTAACATTAAATGTCCATTCTTCCTTTGCTGGGCATATGACAGATATTGTGTCCATGTCCTTCGCAGGACATATGGTTAATTTTTGATTCATTTAGGCTGATAAATTGGGTAGGTGTGCATGTGAAGAAGAAATACTCAAGGAGAAGGGAAATTGTTTTTTGAGAAGTTTATGAGCAGATTGAAGTTGTTGTTATGTTTATAGGGAAGATAGACACAGTAGAAGGGGAAGAATAATAAATTACTTCAGTTATGTTGTGTTTGAGAGATAATTTTTTTTAATTGTCAGTTAAAATGTGTGCGAAGCAGTTTTATGCTTAAGTGTTTGAATTTGAAAATTGATATGAATAGATAACTTTTTTTTTTAAAAGAATTATGAAAGAAATAAGAACAGTGGTTGAACAAAAATAATTTGAGAGGAAGAGCGAGAATAGGATGGACGTTAGAGTGGTAGAGAGAAGAACAAATTGTTTAGGAGTAGTTATTACTCCTCCACACAACTCTGTAGCAATTAACTTCTTTTCTAAAAAAAAGGTAATAACTACTCCTAAACAATTTGTTCTTCTCTCTACCACTCTAACGTCCATCATATTCTCGCTCTTCCTCTCAAATTATTTTTGTTCAACCACTGTTCTAATTCTTTCATAATTCTTTTAAAAAAATTTATCTATTCATATCAGTTTTTAAATTCAAACACTTAAGCATAAAACTGCTCCGCACACATTTTAACTGACAATTAAAAAAAACTACCCCTCAAACACAACAGAATTGAAGTAGTTTATTATTCTCCCCCTTCTACGTGCATATCTTCCCTATAAACATAACAACAACTTCAATCTGCTCATAAACTTCTCAAAATAATATTTCCCTTCTCCCTGAGTATTTGTTGTACACATGCACACCTACCCAGTTTATCAGCCTAAATGAATCAAAAATTAACCATATGTCCTACGAAGGACATGGACACAATATCTGCCATATGCCCAAAAAAGGAAGACTGGACATTTAATGCTAGAATCTTGCCCATGTGGACTCTTCCCTCCTACAAGAATCGTGAAGTCTCATCCACCATTGAATTGGTGCTAATGGATGTCGATGTATGTAGATCAATCTAATCTATTCATATGGTTAGCTAAACTAATATCATCTTTTACACAATATGTATCACTAATTTTCTCCTATTTTCCATGCCAATAAGATCCATGCAATAGTACGAAACAAACTCATAAATGAATTTATTGGCAAACTGCGAGAAGGACTGGTATATCGTTTCAGTTACTTTGGGATTGGTAATAATGGTGGAAAATATAGAACAACTCGACATCAATATTGTCTCAATTTCCAATTTAAAACTCAAGTTGATTTTACCCCAGACACATTCATATCTTTCTTTGGCTTTACGTTCGTCCCTTCAAAAGAATTTACCAAACCGAACTTTGATAATAACAATCTGATTGGTGAGTATTCTTCAAAACGTGTTGCTTTTTAACCTTCTATAAATTGACATTTGTAACATATTTTTATTGCTCCTAAATTTTTCAATTTTTATTTACCCGTTTTGACTATCATTTTTATTAAACTCTGTGGATATCATTGGAGTAATTATTGGCTGTGATCCGGTTGTGAAATTCGATAAAGATGGAGACATATGCAAGATGATGGTAGTTGATCTTCTCATGGGTCAGTTCTATCTTAACTTTCATATTAGTGCTTTTATTCAACAATTTTACCATAGTCCTTTCATAACTCGTGTTTCAAACAAGTACTACAGCAAAAAAATTGAGTGTACTCTTTTTTCACACTATATTGATGAATTCAACTCATTTGTTGAAAATGATGCATCTCAAAACAATGTTCTGGTGGTACAATTTGTAAGGGTTAAAACTTTTAGAGGTATTAAATAATCTTAAACTTTCCATATATTAAATACTCTAACAAAACTTTTGGTTCTTACTTATATTTATTCATGCTTCTCTCTCTATGTTTTCTCCCTGACTTCTCTCTTCAAGCCACCAAGGTCTAGGGTTCTTTGGGTGGCCGCTGCGCCGCCTCCATGCGCGGCGGCAACCCCTTCCGTCTCCTTCCCTTCCTTTTTCTCTCCGCTCTCCCCCTCCTCCAGCCTCTCTTCGAGATCCTTCGATCATGGCTTGTGCAGCTGCAAGGACTCCCGTTCGGGTCCTCTAGGCTCTTCTCCGGCGGCCGCGACCGTCCTTGACGATGCAGATCCTTGTTCTCGTCGTTGCTGCTGGTTTCCTCCTCCCCACTGACGCTTCTTGCTCCGTTGGTGGCTCCCCGTTCGTCGTTCTTGTTGGGTCGCGGGTCTGCGCCTCCAGTTGCGCCCCCACAGGGCTTCTCCTGGCTCGTTTTGCCGTCTCAGCTAGCTTCTGCTTCATGAGTGCCACTAATCTGGTGTTTTTGGGGGGTTTGTTGTTGCAGGGTCGGGCTTTGATAGTGGTGTTTTTATTTGGTGGTTGTTGTGTCTGTGCGGCGGCTGAGCATGTGGATTGAGGCGGATGGTGGTGCCTCTTGTTGGTCTTTTGCCGTTTTTGGATGGGTTTTGGTTGTTGGTTTCTTTGCCAGACGTAGACGGTGGTGCTTCTGGGTGGAGTGAGGTTTTGGTCATCTCTTTGTTGCATGGGTTAAGCCAAGGGCGTTGTGGCTACGGTCTCCTTCCGGCCTCAATGTTTTTTTCCTTACTGGCGTTGGTGAGGAGGTGGTCTGTCAGCTGTGTTGGAGCTGCTTGCTTGCTGTGATCTCGGCTGGATTCTTATTATGTCTAGTTTTTATTTTTATCTATTTCTCTATTTGCTGAATTTTGTAGGCTCCAGTTTTAGCTCTATGAATTGTGTGTTTTGTTGTAGGGTTTTTAGTTTGCTCAGCTTGAATCTATTCTTGCAGGGTAGATGTTGGGTTGTTTAGAGGTTTTTGGGAGGTTTTGTGGTGTTTGGGAGGTTGTTGTAGGGCTGATCTGTTTTGCCGACTTTCGGTTGCGTTGGTTACTGTACCCATGTTGAGAGAGGATGTTTCTCAACTATCTTTTATATATATATATATATATATATATTTCGTTTTCGAAAAAAAATGTTTATTCAACATGTTTGATTAGGAAATACACAGTTGCAAAATTCCAATGTACTCCACCAAACTATTCTAATCCAGAAATTCTAGAAGTCAATGAGTTGCAAAATGGGTTTGATAGAAGAATGTTTAATTAAGTTAGTAAAAAATAGAATTTTTAAATAAATCATAGTTTACTCAATAAACTAATTAAGTCTTGTTGTTTTTCATGCAAGTAAAAATGAAACTCAGGTCTACACACATACATCTGCTGAGGAAGATTTTCTTTTAAAGACCACAAGAATGACAATTGAACAACTTAAGAATTGTGAGCATATATGTATCTACTTTTAAAACCTTAATATGTTTTGATTTTATTTACATTATCTTGAACACAACAGATTTGTTGTACCTTAGTACATTCTTTTAAATTTCATAATTATTTATAATTTTTCAATAGGAAAAGATTGTGGTAATTAAGGCTACTATTAAACACATTGTGGACCCTGATGACTGGTGGTATGCTGCGTGTGTATGCAAGCGATCAGTTATTCAACGGAACAAATTGTACTACTGTGATAATACATTAAATCTAAACCATCCGTGCATTTGCACGAGTATAAGTACTAGTTCAAAGTATAGCAGCGGATATGTTGTTCTTAAGGCTTGATCAATCTTTTTATAAGTTAAATTCAAAACCCAGTGTTTAGATAAGGGAAAGAGAATATCACACAAGCGAATTTTATACAGGTTCACTCAAACTCTGAGCTACATCCAGTACCCTTAGCATCTAAGGTGTTTCTCCATTAACTTCTTCAAAGTTAGAGGTTTTGACTTCACCTATATATCCAGGTAAGTAGTATTTCCCTAGTATCTTCAAGCTACAAATTTTAACTCCACCTCTTAAGGCAAATAGTCTTCGATTAGTCTCTTCAAGCTAAGTCCTTTATGCAAAGGGGTTAGATACAAATCTCTACATGTTTCTAAACTATCTCAAGGTTGCTACTCAATGTATGAGAATTGGTTCTTTAACCTTTAGCTGTGAGGAGTTTTACAAGTTTCCGAATAAGAGAATACAATCTAAGCAGTAAGAAACTTAAGTAAACTGACAATTGAAAGAATGATCTTTACAAAATAATGAATGATAGAATCAGTAGCTTTTAATCTCTCTGGTGTATGCTTATATACCCTAAAATATATCCGTTGAAGTTCTAGCAGTTGGGCGTTTCATAACATTACCCAACAAAAATAATTTTTCTCATAAATATATTCAAATATTGATCACCTCAATATGAACTCACTATTACCATGATTAATTTACCAAGATCAATGCTAACCACATTAATCCAAACATGAATGCATGGAAATTCTAAAGTTGACATCACTCGTATAGTTAGTTACTATAAACCAGAAGTAAAAGGGACGAGTTACAGGAAACACTTTGCTGTGCCCCTGAAGAAAAACGGGGGGGGGGGGGTGCTTAGATTTGCTTTCCTTGGACATCACTCCCAAAAACACTTACAAAAGAGGCATTTTAACACTACCCATTTAATGAGGCAATATTTACCCAACATCTTTTAATTAAAAAGATGGTAGCTGAACATTTACAAGCTGGCAAAATATTGATGTGGGGATATATCAAGCAATAATTATGTGGCTATTGTAAAGATATTAGTGAAAATAATTCCTCGACCTGATTTTCCTTTATCACCACACCATGTTTCTGGGTAAAAGTTGCATCCTTGACTGAACTGATCTTAGTATTGGAATCAACATCTGAAACAGACATGCTAATGTATTCATTTAGGTTATGCACTGTTCCATCTGCATAGATGAAGATAGCGTAAGAGAGTGAGCAATTCCGAGAACGTTCATTGATGTCAAATATATTGGCTTATCCAATTAATAGCAGAGTATTCTATTTCAAGATAAACAAATAAAAATAGCACATTTTGATCCAATATTTAAACTTGAGCTTGTTCTGCTTAACGCTTTTCTATTAATTGAAAACTCGTTTCTGCAGTTAAAATGGGCAACTGGCAGAATTCATATTTAATTCCTTGATCATGCGCTTCTCCCTCCAAATTCACTATAGTAATTAACAATATTCTTTTGTCCTCTAACAACTAATAGTACCAAATATTTGAATAGAATTTATTTCTTTTGTTCTGCAACTCAGGCGGTAGTAGCGTGTACAAAAAGGGAAGGGGACTTTGAGGCATCCAAAGTTAGATTGAGGACTTACGGAGAAAAGATAAAGGCTCTTCAAACTCTCAGCCACTGCACTCAATTTTTAGTAGAATAAAAATCCACTCATTTTCTTCATCTATTGATGCAAAATCCTATCAGTTGGTATCAGAGTTCTATCCAAGGGCGGTTGGCCAGAAAATAGGAGAATCCAGGAGCGGTTCATTGTAACCATAAGTGAGGAAGAAAATTTGCCCAAGGAGGAGCAGTTTATTAGAAAAAGAGATTATTGCAAGCATCAGAGAAGAGCTCAGAAGGAGACAATGGAGAATTCTAAAACTGAACAGGAATGGGTGCATGAGACAGAAGAACCAGTTGAAGATAACGAGATGGATGAAGGATTCAAACAGGTGGCAAAAGAGAACCATAAGAAAGATAAAATATGGAAAGCGGGTTTCTAAGGACACCTTCTAGGTGAGGCTGATGCATATGAGATGGCTCCACCACCACTACCAAAAAGTTCAAGTACGTTCACGATGGTGGGGATGGTTGTTGAAGGTCACGCAACAATGAGAAGAGAGAGGACTCTTCTCTAGGGATTCAAGGAGTAGACCAATCCACCAGCAACGCCGGACTCATTGGACCACAGTACTCTACAAGGGCTGCCAGCACAAGTGTAATGGCGACAAGGGGATGACATGAGTGATTTCACAGCTCCAAGGCAGCAATGCCATGCCTGGCAGAGACCAGAGAAAGGATTGACGGCACTGAGGATGCTGGCCAAGTGTCTTCCGCCAAAACCACATGTATCAGCCCTTTGCGCAATGATGCTCATACAGCAGCCTTCTTAGCAGAAACGAAGATAAAGAAGGGTTAGTCTCACCAATACAGATACACAGTTTAGAAGTGGGGTACAAATGCAATGGTAAGCTTGAGAGTATAGGAACAAACGGACAAGCCCAAAAACAGAAAGCAAGGAGAAAAAGGGGACTGCGACACATAAAAGCAAGGCACATCTTGCGAAGTGGAACATATGAGGATTTGACTATGATGGTGGCGTGTTGGCAATTGCAACAAAAGGGGAAGAGAGACAGAAATGAATAGGGAGTTGATCTTTGATATTCTTGGACATTTAGCAAGCACAGCAGGACATGATGCACTACTAGTGCTCCACGTACGGTCTATAACACATTTTCGCACCATGTTCTATACTAACAGCTCTGCGAACTCCATGTGAAATGCCCAAGCAAGGGATAGAGGCTGTTCCGTTTGCAACATGGGTGGAATTTACATGTTGCGAGTTGACAAGAAAAGATTCCAAGAATATGGTCTATGTTGTTTCCTTGATGACACAGAAGAACTTTGATTATGGGTGGTGTTTCCTTGGGATGTAGAAAATTGGTGAATGAAATTTGGAAGCTGCAGTGGGATGCAAATGCTAAAGCAGCAGGAAGAGTAGGAAGAAGTAGGTAGGATGAGTATAATGGCTGGCATTTTTACCACTGCTAGTGCTATGTATAGTAGTGCAGCAGATTTTGCTGAAGAAATTACAGAACAGGGTAACATCCGAAGGTGTAACAGAAACCACTTGCCAAATGGAAATATACAAAGGATTGATGACTACTCAATGTGGCACTGGTTATTTCCTAGCCTAGCAGTCAAACACTTACCTTTATATTGTGAAAATTAGGAAGGTCTGTGAATCAATGACAACAGTTATAGGTCTATCATTTTTTGCGGTTGAAGGTGACATCCTGGGGGACTTTCTTACCCCTCTGTTAGGGTTCTAAATATTTGGGGTTTAGTTTATTTATTTTTATCTTTTAGCTAAGAGTCTATCTTTTATTTTAGGAGTTTATCTTTTATTTTGTTAGCCTATCTTTATTTATTAGGGGTTAGGTCTATCTTTATTAGGATTAGTTTATTATAAATAAGAGTTCTCTCATTAGGTTAAGGTAGCATTAGATTATTAAGTTAGTGTAAAAGAAGGTTTTCCTTCTTTGGGTTTCTATTTTAATAATATATTCAGTATTTTTATTCAGTAAATTACCTATTGGCCTTTTGCTATTGGTGTTTGGCTGTTAGGGTTTCCCCAACTCTAACACCCTCTTATCAAGAGATTAAGGGATGCTGATTAAATGGGAGCATATTACCAAACTGGCCGAACACTTGGCGGAACCAACTTATAGTCAAGGAGAATCCCTTATCTCCCACCTTGAGGACAAGGTGGAACTTTTAGGGGGGAGGTATTGATAAGCAAAGGGAAGAGATAGTTATGGGTTAATAGAGGTTGTTATTGTAACAATAGCTAACTGACCCAAAATGTGAATGGTTTAGTGATTTAGTAAGGAGGTTAGTGGAGCATAAAAGGGAAAAGGGGTTTCATTGTGAGGCATCCAAATTGTATGATTGGGGACTCTAGTGAGAGAAGCTGAAGCTCTCGAATCTCGCAGCCATTGTATTCTTTCTTTTTTTAAATAAAAAACCAATTTTTCTGTTCATCTTTTGATGCCAATCCTATCAGCTTTCTCCTTTCATTTATACTTTTTTATCTTTACAAATGGCAAAATAGTCTGTTTATATAAAGCCAAACAAGTCCATTTTGTCATGCAAATGCCCTAATTGATTACCTTCAGCAACTATGGGTTCATGAGGGGGAGGATCTTCAATCCAGTTTCCACTAGAAACTTTCATGTGTCTTCTATCAGATGCAAAACAACGAAGGAACATTGGAGCGTGCACAATTCTGAATAATCTGTTATCAAAAGAAACTATTTCATATACTTGGGACATCAAATTAAGCTGCATTATCCTTCAATAATCAATAATTTAATATGTTATATCATCAACTAAATAGAGAAAACGTATCTAATGAAAGAAAGGAAAAATAAAATACAATATTAGAGAGAAATGGAAAGGATACAATATCGGATTCAGAAATAAATTTTGGCAATATGACATCCACAGATTGAGATATCCTCAAAATATGGTTTTAAACATTGGATCTCATGAGCATTTAATGGCACTTAGATGAGGTATTACAAATATGCATAATAAAAATGCTAGACTACTGTAAAATTTGACATTACACAAGAATATTTATAAGTAGAATTAAAAACTACATGATGCATGACTAGTTACCAAGAATGCAAAAAAAAAAGTTGAGCCAATTTCATCTTACAAAGTCATTCAACATGGGCCAAGGCCCATCGAGCTTCAGGTATGGCTTTTGAGATTTGACCATGATGCGGGCCTAGCTGCCCGGCCCAAGATCATGAGTCTATGAAAGAAGAGGAAGAGGGATGCACCAAATAAATTCCAGTGGGGATAACTTACTGCCTGCTGATGTGGCAGTGAGGCAAGAGGGGTCCAGTGAGGTGACTAAGTTGGTGTGACTGTGAGAGTGTGAGAGAGAGAGAGGGTATAACCGTGTAATGGGGAGAAATGACAGGTAGGCTTGGGTTAAATTGGAATTCAGAGAAAATAAGGCACTTCGAAATTGCCTAAGTTCTTACTTTTCTTTTCTATCACTACCGTGACTTCCCTGGTGCCATAGCCAGGATTTCTTTATTCAAATATACAATGACAACAAACATATGTAAGCCTTATATTATTTTAATAGTGTAATATGATATTATATAACAATATACTATATGATAATATATTTTGAGGAATACACAGTTGTGAGGCCGCCCATATATGGAAGAGATCGCCCATAGGATGTAGGAGTTGTGACTGATGGCTCGCCACATGTGAGATGGCTCGCCAGATAGGGACTCACTCACTAGTTAGCGGGGTCAGACACCAGGTAGTGGGGTCGCTCGCCATGCAGTGCCTAAGTCTCCCAAGAGTGGTTGCCATTCACGCCTTTCCCTCGCTCCTCGTGGCGTCGTTATAGATCAAGTCGCTTCCTGGGCGAGGCCCACTAGTATCCAAGGGCTCGCCCAGTCCAAAAGTTTACAAGACACTGTGTCCAAAGCATGAGGGCTAAGAGTGTCTTCATGTCTGGACTCGACCTTCATTTGCCCAGTTCGCACGCACATCCTCGCCTCCTGGGCCCGACCCAGTGGCCATAAAGGACTCGCCCGGTCCAGTTCTGTTAACAAAACTTATTTAACTTTGTTGAAGAACAACCCATGCAAAGCACATGTACAACAGACTAATATTGGTATAATACTAACTACAATACAGCTTCTAAGATATCTCCTTTCTGAGCCATCTATGGGTATGATTTCCCCTAGCTTCTGAAAGGCGCCACCATTCCATCTAAGGTGGAAGTGGTTAACAATCTTACTCGACAGAGAGATGAGTTTTTGGCTAATTGGAAGAGGTAATTGACTCAAGTCAGAAGATCAGAAGTGGCTGGAACCTAATAAACATAGAAGGGAAGTGGTGTTTGAAGTAGGAAACATGGTTTTTCTAAGGTTGCAACCCTATAGGATGAGATCTTTAGCAAGGAAACTTGATGAAAAATTGAGTATGAGATTTTAAGGTCCTTACAAGGTTCTAGAGGTGATGGATTAGTAGCCTATTGACAGCAGTTACCTTCCAACAATAGAATCCAACTAGTGTTCCATGTATCCTTGACCGTTGGGCCTAACTAAAAATCACGGCCACAGCCACCTATGACAATTGAGGAGCACGAGTTACAGCTGCAACCAAGGAAGGTATTGGAGGTGAAGGGTAACACAGGGAATGGGATAACACATAGGAAGACATGGAGGTATGATCAATTGATCCCATTTTCTTGCACGCAAGAACTGTTGGGACTTGGGAGGAGCATTTCACTGACTTCCAAGTACAGGGCAAGGTGGCTCTTCTAGACGGGGTATTGATAGGGCTCAGACACGAACTATTCTAGGAAAGAACAAATAGGAGAGGAGTAGGGGAACCAACCCCTGGAAACCCCGAATGTTTGACTAGTAATATTAATTAATAGTTCTAACTGATTAGTAGGTTATAGTGATTGTTGGGCAGTTAGTTAGGCACTAACCCTGATTAAATAGAAGAGGGTGAGTGAGAGGGGTGTGGATTTTGTAACCTTGAGTAGGGGGAGAGATCCTGGCCTCTCGAATCTCTTGGTACTTACTGTAATCCTTGATTAGTATTTAGTTGTCTGTTCTTAGTTTTGTGCCACATTGGATAGAATTGAGGATTAGGGTTCATCAATAAAACTAAAACTTTTCTTGGTTCCTTGATCCAGTTTGTATTATTTTACTGATTGATGTATTGCAATCACTTATTCATAGGGATATTGGGAAGCCTTGCAATAGTGAATACCAACTTTTCCTCCTGTTTATTCATGTTTATTTGCCCTCAGTTGCATTTCTCTTCAATACTTAATGAAATTTCTACTGCTATCTAAAAACCAAAAAAACAAAACGCATACTAGAAAGGATGCCAACAACTAATAACTATTTCTGAGTTCTTACACCCAAAATCAGATGACTAAGTGAGGAAGCTAATTGAAAATCTTCAAAATACAATATCTTAATAATTAGTTCCTTAAAATAACAGGCACCAGAAACCATGTATGGACTTCAAAACACTGCACCTTTATCATTTAATTGATACGTCGGTTGAGAGAAAAAACTGTTTTCACAAACAAAATGAAATAGAAAGATCATAAGATATCCAAATATCTTTCTTTAAATCACTCGGACCTATGGGGGAAAAGAAGTAAATATAAACATCATATTAGTCTCTCACCCACACGAGAGTACGTAGATTTTACTTTATTTTTTGAAAGAAAAATCATGACCGCAATAATGTGACATATGCACAGCCTGGACATGCATCACATACCTACCAAATGAAAATTTGTATATCAATGAAAAAAATTATAAAGCATTAAAATACCCCAGTTAGAACAGAATAAAATAGCAGAAAATCAGATAGTTCGTGCATTACCTATTATATTCAGAAAAAAGTTGAAAAGAAGGGCGAATTGTTTCAGACACATATGAAGCCAGAGGTGAAGGAAAAGGAAGAGTTGAATCTAAGTCCCAAACTAGTGGAGGGCTATCTCCTTGAATTGCCTGTAATGCCAATCACAAGAAAACTATGATAAATGATACCTATAATAAGGAAAATTACATACAGAATGAAGTGCCGTGCCCTAACTCATTGAGAGTAAATACATATTTTAAGTTGACAATACCTGAATGCAAATCACATGATAATCCCAGAGAATAACCCCATCTGCCCTTGTGCTAGCCTTTTGATTCCAGAGTGGGATCTAGTAAATTTAAGACAAAAACATAATGCTAATTAAAAAATATAGAAATTATAAATGGGGGCATGAGTGCCAATTGATATTCACAATAAATAAGCCAATGAAATGAATCACCTAGAACTAAAAATGAATCAAAGTAATCTTCCCTGAGATAAAGGAACAGTACATGCCTGTTTCTTTTCATTGGAAATGAAAGCAACAAAAAGATCAGATCCTTCAGCGTTTGCAATTCCATCATCGCACAACTTCTTGCAAAGCAGGTACACATTCTCCTCACTACAAATAAATAAACAACGTTAAGAAACCATAAAATGAAGTAGTATATTTTACAAGAATGAAGCAAGTAAAATACGATATCACCGCAAAAATAATAAATTTTACAAAATACAGACATATACAAGGAATTATATCGGAAAATTGGTTTCTGTAGAATTTGACAAGCAAAAGATCATTTTCTTCTATCAGCAACATCTAAAGCATTAAAAGTATGAATAATCAGAACAGAAACTAGTGTTTAGAAATGTAGCAACTTCGATCGAGAGAGATGGGGTCACCAATAAAAAGGAGTATGGTGAAAGTGAGAAGCGTCCATGGTTAAGGTTGTCATGGTTCTCTTCAATCGTCAGCAACAACCTTCTCCAGAGGCATATGCTAATTTACCTCGCTCGCTGGTAAATATTAAATAAGACATATGAACAAAACCCAAAACCCAGGTTCACAGGGCGAGGTTTTTTTTTTCCTTTGCCTGACGTTTAGATAGAGCTCAGTTATTGACCAAAAAAAAAAGATAGAGCTCAGTTTTTTTTCAGACGCACTTTTTCCAAATTGTAAATAGTTTTTTTACTAATATTGATCTCGCGTCATCTACGGATGAAATAAGAGTATAAGTAAATGAATAAAATAAAAAGTTGAACTCAAATATAAATTAGTAAATTAGTAAGCACGATGATTGCTATGGATGTGGAAGGAGAGAAAGCTCCGCCTAATGATGGCACACCGAAGCGGATGTTGTTCCCTGACAAGCTCATGGGGTCCCAACCCAAGGCACCTCCTCCCAAAGAATTCAAGGATATAGTGGATTAGGGAAAGATTAAGGTCACCCACGTGGAGGGTAATAGGCTACTGCCGCAAGTCACTACTAACCCGGCGCTGGTGGAGGAAATGTGTGCCCCATGGAAGGAAGCATTGGTGGTCTGTTTGCTTAGGAAGACTTTAGGGTTTCAAGGTCACAAAAGCAGACTGAGTATCCACCTTGGGGAAATAGGTTGGAGCTAGTTAGAATGAACTTATTTGACCTAGGAGCCTCCCATATTTTAGTATTGATAATATTATTTTAATCTTAGATATTTTTTATAAGATAATGATTAAACATTCTATGAAATAATACTATTTTGACCATATACATATTAAAGTGAAACATTATTATATTATAATATGTAATTAATATTTTATTCTATTTATTTATATATATATATATATATATATATTCAATCTACAAAACATATTTGATTTTAAAAAATTTATTTTCCTATACTAATTTAAAGTTACTATATTTTATTATTACAAAAATTTAGTGTTAAAAAATTAACTTTATATCTTCTTTTTTTCTTGATAACATATGTTTAAAGAAACAAAAAGAAAGCAAAACCCCGCCTACTGCCGAAGGAACATTGTCCCTAAGCGATCAACCAACAACACACGATCAATGCTTGGTGGCGGACCCTCCCACACTGTCAAGGATTGCAAAGAACTTGCACCGTGTTTCGCCATAAAATCAACAGCCGCATTCCCCTCCCTCAACAGATGTTGGCTAGCCACCTCCCACTCCCGGAGAAGCAACTGCTTAATACGACCAATAATTGCAGCATAGCGATGGAAGGGAGAGTGAGGCCCTGTCATGAGACTGTTGAAAGGTTTTTACCACAACTACTTTCAAATCCCTTTCAAGATTCAGTTGTAGTATAGTAAAGGGTTTTGTCGTATCCGCAGGGAATTGCTAATACAAATGTTGTACTTTAGTGAAATTACCTAAGCAATGAGCTCATCAAAGGTGGGTTGATTGTTTTTTCAAACGTTACAAAATTAAAGGAAATAAGTAATAAAACAGATTGTAATCAAGTTGGGAAAACGGTTGTAATCAGAGTTCACCAGTTAACCTCTAAGTATTCTATGATCTCACATATAAACCATGCTCTATGTTTGATTTCATCACACCATGTCTTAACTTCTTCATAGTTCCCTCATGAAAAAGATCACCAACTCACTAACTAATCATCAATTCCTTGAATAGTTAAGAAAGCAAGTAGCATTAAACTAAGGTGTTAATTGACTATTGAAATAACCCTATTCCTAGATCTTATATTCAATAGATGGGATTATCTATTTAAGATTCAAGAACAAAGTTCTCACTTAAGCTATCAAATCCAAGATCAAGTTCTAGTTGATGAATCTAAAACTAGCATTAAGACCAAGATAACCCATTGAAATCATCACAAAGAATATGAATTTATACATGAAAATCAAGATGAATATATAGAAGTTAAAAGATTACATCCAATCCCAACACAGAGAGGTTTAGCTATCCATTTCCATGGAAGCTTTAAAGCTTACAAGAAGAAAAAGAGAAGAAAAAAGATGACCCGTGCCGGCATCGGCGTGTCCCCAGCTCGACGGAAGGTACATGAGTCCTCGATCTTCCTTCCTTTCTTCCTTTCCTCAAGTTCCCATCTTTTCCCAAGTGATTATCTCTGATTTTCTGAATGAGTCTCTCTCTACCTTTTGAAAACAGATTTGAATGTGGCTTTTATAATCAAATTCTGCAACTTTTAGGCTTAAGCTCAACCACTTCTGGCTTAAGCCAAAAGGTTTCTTCAAGGCTAGGTAACTATTTTTGGCTTACGCACAAACAGATATGGCTTAAGCCAAAATCTCAATCATCAGACATAGCTTCTGTAACTCAATCTCATGAATTTATGGGCTTAAGTTGTCCATGATTTGGCTTAAGCCAAAACTCCTCAAATTAGCCAACTTCACCGTCTCTTCTTTTGCTCTTCCTTAGCTTAAGCCAGAACTTTGTAGGCTTAAGCTAAATCTCCAATTTGGGTTATAAACTTCCTTTGCGTGGATCATTTTAATCTTTCTATTACAAACACAAAAACAAAGGATTTAATACTTATCACAATCATATTTACTATAGTATCTATATAAAAACTAAATATTTACTATTATGACCTATTGAGGGAAAATTTGAGAGATATGTTCGCATTTAGAATGAATAAGTGCTAAAACCAATGTTCTATCCAAGAACATAGAGATGAGGTACGGTACCTAGAGTGAAAGGATCGTGATGTGAGAATCTAGAAAGAGTAAGAGCGTAACCGCTTAGAGAGAAAGTAACTGAATTTCAATCTTCTTATTTCTCAAATGAGCTAAGAGTCCCTTACAATTGGTAACTGTCCCTTATTTATAGGTTTGGGGGTTGGGCTTGGCGCCCTTAACTTCTCTTAATGGGCCAGTTAGGCCTTTTCGGGAGAAAGCCCAATTTCCTGGCTTGCACGTCGCCCTGGGCTAGCGCGCCTGGGCGAGGGACCCTAGGGTCTCGCCCAGTCCACAAGTCCACAAGACACCGAGCTCGAAGCATGAGAGTTGAGTGTGTCTTTAAGAAGAAACCTGAGGCGACGATCATGAGAAAACTAACTAACGCTAAAGCCAAATGACTCAGTCAATTGCCAACATGGCTCGGTAACTAAAGCCTAAGACTAATTTTTGTTTTCCCTAGTAAGTTCCTTCGGCCCCACGAGTCCATAAGTGGGATTGTGGCGACAGTGCTTGGCTCCCTCGCCCCGCTTCTGCAGTGATCGCCATGGATCATGATGGCTTGACGCGTGTAAGCCACATGTAATGCACTGAAATAATACAAAGGTCAACGAATCTATAGAATCTCAACCGCTATCTCAGATATGTCCCTTCAAGTCATAATAAAGCCTGTCAATTTGAATTCAAACCAATGAACTTCAGCCGTTGTAACTTTCATTTAATGTGCCATTCCCGTTCCCCAAAATCCACGTCACGCTCCCCTGAGTAATCATTTTATCTTGCCGCGATAGGACACGATTTCCCAACCGCTACTCACCCTAACTTTTAAATTCCCCCTTACCCTATCATTCACCACTTATTGCCAACTGCCCTTATACTCATTCCTGGCTCTCGTACCGGCCTCCTTCAACGACACTGCAAACTCTGGCCCTTTTTGCTCCCCTTCACACAACCTTTTTCCGGTTAGTTCTTCATCTCTTCTCTCTTCATCCTTTTTTTTAACGATGCCACCAACAGGAGCCCTTTCTTCCATGGAGGAAATCAAAGCTCATCGCTCGGAAACCTTCGCCACTCTCCCTTCCCCCGTCCAAGATGCTCCTAACCAAGGAATCCTTGACCAGCCATCGGAGCTTTCCACCGGCGACTCTATTTCCGACCTTGCCCGCAGGGCTGGCAGTCTCTGTAGCACCCCGTTGTTAGAGAACCTCCTTCGCACCACCGGATGCCGGGACCAAGATCGCCCCTGGCAACACCGCGCGCTCAATAACCCAAAGTACTCCCATTTCTTCTTCGTATACGAGTATTTGTTTCTTGATCTGGGCATTAAACTCTCTTTCTCCCTATTTCTCACCCAAGTACTGTGTGATGTCAATGTTTCTCCTTGCCAACTTCACCCCCACGCCTGGACCTATCTGAGGTGTTTTGAAATTCTCTGCAGCAGTGTCGATGTAGTGCCTTCCCTTGCCCTCTTTTCCTTTTTCTTTGAAGTGGATTCCCGATCCCTGGGATCCTACGGCTGGGTTGTTCTGGCGCCCCGACCGGGTCGAGAATGGTTTGTTCCATACCAAGTTGGTTCCGAACCCCATTTAGCCCGCCGGTACTTCCGGGTCGTCGTTCACCCCACTTACCCCTCGACGTTCACGCAAAAAGAAGGGAAAGCCCTCTTCCCGTTTTACTAGACCCGGTGTCCTAAGTCCATGGCCGAGCCCCCTAAGGCGTTTCCCTCTTTCGGAGAAAGTTTTGCCTTTGGGGTCCTATCCCGGCTTCCCCGCCTTAGTTGTGCTGAATTACTCGGCGCTCCTCCAGGCTCCAAACTATTCCCTCGATTAGGTTTCCCTTCCAAATGTCTCCTTCAAGCCTTCCTCTTAGTCTTTCTGTTGCTGACGACTTTTTCTTTTTTCTTTTCAGGAAGTATGAAGTTTTCTACCGCCGATCTGCTGAAGGCCTTCACCTCTGGGAACTTTAAGGCGCCCTCCTCGGCCCAGGTTGGAGAAAAAAGACAGAACTCGCCGGTGAGCGCTTACTCGCCTAAGAGGAGCAAACTAGGCGAGGCAAACCCTCAAGCTACTCCTTTGACTGGCGTAGGCGAAGAGCCCGTCGCGCCTGATCCTGTTGCTGTGGATAGCGTTCGTGATCCCTTGGTGTCCGACCGTCATGGCGAGACGAGTGCTTCCCAGACTCCAGATGCCCCTCGCTCGTGACCTCAATGGAAGGTCAACAATCACCCTCTTCCATCCGCCCGCCGTTTCCTTCGCCCTTCCAGACGACCCTCGGTCCATCAGCCCCTAGTTCTCCCGGGGTTGGTGGCGAGGGAGAGAATCTCTTTGTGGCCCGCCCCAAGGGTCCTTCCAGCAGCTCTTCTCCAGATCCTTTTTCCTTCCTCCTTTCTCACCCTTATCTTGAGAAATTGAGGGGGGCTCCCAGCCAGAACCCGCAAGACGTCGCCCAGGAAGCTGTGTAAAATCTTCTTCGCGCCGGCTGTCTGTTCGCCCAAGTGGCCTGGCAGGCGCGACCTCTTACCAGAATTGCTGGGCATCGCCAGGAGGTGGAAAAGCTGCGCTCTGATAACCTTCGGGCTAATGACACCTGCTCCAAGCTGTCCAACCAATTGGCGGCGGAGGAGGGTAAGACAAAGAAGATGCTGCAGAAACTCAAGGAGGCGAAACATGCGCTGATAAGGGCAAACGAGAAGGAGGAAAAACTTAAGGCCCAGGTCGAGGGGCTCCGTCGGGATCTTGACGCCAAGGAGGCCACTGCTTCTTCTCAGGAGGAAATCCTTGCCGCTAAAGACAAGGAGATCGCTGTCTTGCGTGATGAACTAGCGGGCAAGAGTGAGATACTTGCCGAGGCCCAGTCGGAGTTGGCACCCAAGTGTAAACTTTTGGCTGATAAGGATGCCCAAGCCGCAGTCCTGGAAGAGAAAATAAGGGAGGAGGCTGCTCATGCGGCGGCCAAGGAGCTTGTCCACGGCTTCCTTATCGCCAAAGCTCAAGTCAAGCACCTCCATCCTACTATCAACCTTGACTCCTTGGGAACCTTTAAAAGGGTTACCCCCGCTGGGTTGGAGGGTCCGGAAGACCCACCAGAAGTTGCTCATGTTGATCTCGGGGACGCTGTGGAACAAGAGAAAGAAATATGATGCTAACTTATTTTGAATAATCGTAATGCTACTTCTTTTGCTTTGTTTGATCGTTGTATTTTCGACTTTAAGTTAATCAATTCAGTTTTATTTCCTATGTCTGTTTTAACGCTTCCCAAAGTTTTCTCTCGCTTTCTCTCGCACCCCTCTTAGTTTCCTTGTCCCTGAATTACGTTCGACGACATTGGTGGTGTGCTGGGTTTAACTAGGACTTTTGCTCAGTTTTTGAACTAAGGCTTTGTTCACACCATGTTTCCCGTAAGATCAGGTGTGGCCTGGCCAGTTTTGCTTGGCGAGGACTTACAATTGCTCGGGTTCCAATGGCCATATGCGTTGCCCGAGACTTAGCCTAGTTAGGTTTGCTCGCCCATGTTTCGGGGAGGCTGTATGGATAAGAAGCTTATCCTTACACATTGCCGACGAGTGACGGCAAGTTGCGTCGGCTTTTCCGGAGCGATCCCCAGACATCAAGGTCGTGTTGGGATCGCCACCTTCAGGGAATTTTTCCCACCTAGCTCTTGCCGCAATTCAGTGTGATTGAAATGACTTGATACAATTTTTGTATTTTCAATCAGACGTTATAGTCAACAAACTCCCGAGATGGAGAACAAGAACGTGTCTTTATTTTTACTATTTAGGCGTTTTTTGCCAACAAACTCCCGATGTGGAGAACAAGAATGTGTTTCTTCGTTTTTAATCGACAATCTTCATGAGTCGCGCTCAGCTGCTCGCCCCCGTGCCAGGCCGGGTTCTTCCTCAATCTTCAACTGTAATAGTACCTCAAGCTTTCCGCATTCCAAGACCGCGACACTCGCCTCCCATCTAAGCTCTCGAGGTGATAGGCCCCCTTTCCTAATACCTTCAAAATCCTGTAAGGGCCCTCCCAGATCGAGTTCAACTTGTTCTCTATGTTCCCGGTTCGTTTCTTAAGCACCAAGTCCCCCTCCTACATCGCCCTCGGGCGGACCTTCGTGTCATATTTCGCTGCGGCTCGCTGCTTCATCGTGGCTTCTCAGATACGAGCCTCGTCTCGCGTTTCAGATAACAAGTCTAGCTCCACTGCCATGTTGGAAGGATTCTGGCCCTCGAACTGCGGCGTTGTCCTGCAAGAGTTGTTGTCTATCTCCACGGGCAGCATGGCGTCCGCCCCGTAAGTCATCCTGAAAGGAGTCTCCCCTGTGGTTGAATGCTGCGTTGTGTTATAGGACCAGATCACAACCGGGAGTTCGTCCAACCAAGCTCCCTTTGCCTCAAATAGTTGGCGCTTCAAACCCTGCAAGATTACCTTATTTGCTGATTCTGCTTGCCCATTGGTCTGAGGGTGCTCCACTGAAGAGAATCTTCTCTGGATACCCATTTCCTCGCATAATTCCCTTGCTTGATTACTCGCAAACTACGCTCCATTATCTGAGACAATCGCCTTTGGGACCCCAAACCGGCACACGATTCTTTTCCATTAGAAGTTTGCGATCTTGCCTGCGATAATACTTGTCAGGGGCTCGGCCTCTACCCACTTGGTGAAGTAGTCCACCGCCACGAGGATGAACTTCATCTGCGACCTGGCGGTTGGGAATGGTCCGACAAGGTGAACTCCCCACATGGCGAAGGGCCATGGCGAGCTGATCGTGGCCAGCTGCTCTGGCGGGGCTTTGGGTAAGTCTGCGAACATTTGACACTTTTCACATTTCTTTACTAATTCCGCACAATCCTTTCTTATCGTGGGCCAGTAAAATCTCGCCCTGAGGACCTTGCTTGCCAGGGATCTTCCTCCTATGTGGCTGGCGCAAACCCCCCCGTGAACCTCCGCCATAAGGGTCTCATACTTCCCGGGCGGGAGACACCTTAGGAGGGGCGAGCTAAATCCCCTTCGGAAAAGCGTTCCGTCAATCAATGTGTAATGCCCCGCTTTTCGCCTTTGCTCCTTTGTGTATTTCACTACCCCACTTGGCTCTCCTGCCAAGATGTCCACGATGGGGTCCATCCAAGTCTCTTGGCGGTCAACAGAGGCTACCAGCTCTCCCTCTATGCTTGGATTGGCAAGTGTCTCCTGAATCACACTCCGATTATTTCCAGGCTTCCGGGTGGTTGCTAGTTTTGCCAGGGCATCCGCCCTTTGATTCTGCGTTCTCGGCACGAACTCAACCACTACCTCCTGCAATCGACCCATCAGAAGCCGCACACGCTCCAGATACTTTATCAAGGCCGGCTCCTTCACCTGAAATACTTCATTCACTTGATTCACCACCAGCAGCGAATCTGTCCTTACCAGCAGACTATCGATCTGAACCTCGATGGCTAACTTCAAACCCGCGATTAAAGCTTCATATTCTGCATGATTATTGCTAGCTTTAAACTGAAATCTTAGAGACTGCACTAGTACTAACTCCCCAGGTCCTTGCAGCGTGACCCTCCACTTCCACTCTCATTCGATGACCCATCAACGAACAGCGTCCATTGCGTATTTACCCTCTCGCCGACTTCCGGTGTTAATTCCACCACAAAATTAGCTAAAGCCTGCGCTCCGACCTTTCCCCGCTTGTCATATTGCAAACCATATTCCGATAGCTCCACCCACCACGCGACAAGCCTTCCTGATAAGTCCGGCTTCTGCAACACCTGTCTCAAAGGTAGGTCAGTTCTTACTTTTACCTGAAAGCTCTGGAAGTAAGGCCTTAGGCGTCTGGCGGCAACGAGTACGACGAGTGCCGCCTTCTCTATCTTTTGGTACCTGATTTCCGCCCCCTGGAGTGTATGGCTTACAAAGTAAACTATCTTTTTTTTTGCCATCTACTTCTTGGAGAATTACTGAGTTGATTGCGTGGTCGTTGACAGAGAAATACAAATGTATAGGAAGGCCTTGGATAGGTTTCGATAGAATAGGCGGTGCAGACAACATCTCCTTAAGGCGATTGAAGGCTTCCTCGCATTCTGGACTCCACTCAAAAGCTGTGTTTTTCTTAAGGCACTTGAAGAACGGGGCTGAGTTGTCGCTCGAATGAGGGAGAAACCTGGAAAGGGTCACAATCCGCCCCGTCAGGCGCTGCACCTCTTTCACACTGCTTGGGCTCTTCATTTCCTGAATTGCTTTACACTTATCCGGATTGATTTCAATTCCCCTCGATGTTATCATGAAGCCCAAGAACTTCCCACCTTGTATCCCAAAGAACATTTTTCTGGATTGAGTCTCATGTTGTGCTTTCGGAGCCTGCCAAAAGCTTCCGACAAGTCCTCATGATGATTCGTTCCCAAAAAGGACTTTACGATCATGTCATCAACGTAGACCTCCATGTTCCTTCCCACTTGATCTTCAAAAACTCTATCCATTAGTCGTCGGTATGTCGCCCCGGCATTCTTCAATCCAAAATGCATTGTTTGATAGAAGTAATTCACTCTGGCAGTCATGAAAGCTGTCTTGTCTTCATCTAACGGGTGCATCTTGATTTGGTGATACCCTGAATAGGCATCTGTTCTGTACTAGGGAGATCTGACGTAAGAGACTGACAGAAAGTAAACCCTAACAGAGTACTAGAAATATCATAAAAGGAATATTCTCATTAAATGTTCAAAAGGTACTTTTTACAAGGTGTTGACCTCTCCTTTTATAGAGGGAGTGATCATGATGTGGACTCTTACAGTACTTGGGCCTGACAACCGGGGCCCAAGCCTCTATACATATAAGACAAATCTAAAGGAATCTTCCAGCTGGCGTGTAGGCCTGTCCAAAGGAAGGGCGGGATTCGATGTTGTTCCGCAAACCCCGCCATGGCTGCTTTTGTCCCGCCCAGTCCACATGCCCCCAAGACATGAGGCTCAGGTCAGTCGAGCCGAAATGTCTTTATATGCTACTTCATCGCCTGCTTTTATCATTTATTTTGTGCTTCTGGTAATTGTGTCGCCGTTCTTCACGGTTGTGATATGTCGTCGCGTTTCTGTTTGTGGATATGTCGCCATTTCCGTGATATAACGCCACCGTTATGTTACTCATTACCACGCCATCTTTATTTTGTTAATGCGTCGCCCTTTATCACAACCGTCCATCATGTCTTTTCAACTGACATACGTGACCCTTGTTTTCCTGGATTTTTATCATCATTTGCCATGAATGCAGTTTCCGGGTGCGCGTCTCGAGGAATCACGTCTTTTCACTCCATACCTTTTCAAATTTCAAATCCCACGACTCTTCACGATCTTTCCCACTCATTCTCTCTCCTCTTTCTTCCTCTATAAAAACCCCTTTTCACATTTTACTTTTCACTTTTCACTTTCCTGCAACTTTATCTCTGAAACTTTCTCTGAAAATCTTGCCCCCTCCTTTTCGAACTCCGGTGAATCTCCGTCACCCCGGCCGTCGTCATTGCGCGGTGCTCTCCCATAGCCGACATCCTCTTTACTCAATCCTCCACTTCTTCCTCCGGTGAGTCCTTTATCTTTCCTCTTTCTTGACACTGTTCGTCTTCTTCTTTTTTCTTTTTGAACCTATTCATCTTCTATTTACTTTTATGAAATTGCCCAGTATGTCGATGCAAAATATCAGTATTTCTTCCTTATAACTCTCTTCACCCTCTACGGAGGGGGAAGTTTCTGCCCCCACTGTTATTGAAATTCATTCCTCGCCTTCTACTCACGAGGATTCCGGTCCCGCCGGCTCTGTAGATTCTATTCTCTCTTCTAATGGAGATTTGTCTTCACCCGAATGGCGTTCAAACGCACATTTGGTTGAAGATAAATGTCTTTGGCGTTCCATCTGGGGCAGTATTGGGAGCATCAGCTCGCTTCGAATATCTTCCCAAGGGTTTACAAAGATAAATCCCACCACCTCTAATAACGTAGATCATCTGTTGAATGTTCTCCCATGTGGCGAGGATGATTGTGTTCTTTTACGCAAAGAATCATCCGATGAATCGCCCGATTTCTTTTTTGTTTATGGTTATTTTTTCTTGGACTTGAATATCAAACTTCCATTCTCGCCCTTTATATGTCACGTTCTTTCCTTTCTGAACGTGGCGCCTTGTCAACTCCAACCCAATGCCTGGGGTTTTATCCGCTGTTTTGAAATTCTCTATGAACATTTGAGTTTCACTCCCACCTATCCCTTGTTTTTCCTTTTCTATAAGACAGTCACCACAAAACCTACATCTGTCAAGTGGGTTCCCCTTTTAGCCCGCAAGAACATGAGCCGATTCACCGCCCTTAAAAGTCATTACAAAGTGTGGCAGAAAAAATACTTCAAAGTTATGGGGTCGCCCGAAATAAATAACTTATTTCGAGATTCCGATAATAACCCTCTCTTTCCCTTTTACTGGACAAAAAACCCTCGCCGAAAAATATCCGTTTCATATGACGCCCTGGATGACTCTGCCGATTATCTTCGCACACTACCAGTAATCTCTGGCCATGACTTGATTGAGGCGTCGAAATCCGGCACTTTAAATCAATTTTTTAGTAAGTTTGTA
Source organism: Lotus japonicus (assembly GCF_012489685.1). Classification (NCBI taxonomy): domain Eukaryota; kingdom Viridiplantae; phylum Streptophyta; class Magnoliopsida; order Fabales; family Fabaceae; genus Lotus; species Lotus japonicus. Next base: position 33,406,470 of record NC_080045.1, on the reverse strand, counting down.
ATCTTTGCACATAACTTGCTTTTCTTTTGTTCATGTATCTTGTCTAACTTATACTTTCCATGTAGCTACGATGGGAAAAAGCAAGGTTGACGCTAACCCATTGAAGATGAAGGAATACCTCACCCAGTCTGCTGCGGCGGCGAAGAAAAGGGTCGCCGAGGCTGAACAGAAGAAAAAGAATGAAGGTGCCTCGGGCTCTGATACCGTCAGGGACCCTAAGCGCCAAAAAACTTCAGGCGCTGCTGGTGGTAAACCTCTTCACCCGTCAACTCTCGATCCAACTGGTTTGACTTCCAAAAGTCAGCCGGCGGAGAAAAAGAAGGGACATGACAATATCCCGCCACCCAACCAGGATTCAAGCATGATGATCAACCGACCGCCAACTCCATTTGGCCAGGCTGGCACTAGCTCAGCCATTGGTGGCGAGGCTCCTCCCCCTTTGCTGAGTTTATCTGATCCTCACTTCAACGGGTTGGACTTCATGACCCGCACCTTTGACAACTGGATTCATAAAGATGTTTCCGGTCAAGGTCCCCCCAACATTGCTTCTCTGGCGATCCATCACGCACTCTCTGCCGCCAGCACTGTGGCGGGGATGGCTCAGCGTGTGAAGGAATTGATTTCAACCAAGAATCGTTTCGAGAAGAAGGCAGCCGATTATAAGACTGCATATGAGCGAGCTAAGGCTGATGCTGAGACCGCCAACAAAAAGCTGAAATCTGCTGAGGAAAAGTGCGCTAAGTTAACTGATGAGTTGGCGGCTTCTGACCTGCTTCTTCAGAAGACCAAGTCTCTGAAAGAGACCATCAACGACAAACACACTGCTGTTCAGGCCAAGTGCCAAAAACTGGAAAAGAAGTACGAACGCCTGAATGCTTCCATCTTAGGGCGTGCTTCTCTTCAATTTGCTCAAGGCTTTCTGGCGGCCAAAGAGCAAATAAGTGTGGTTGAACCGGGCTTCGATCTTTCTCGCATCGGGTATCTGAAGGAGATCAAGGATGGTCAAGTGATTGGCAATGATGACGTTGGCCTCGACCTTCTTCCTCAGTTTGATTCTGAAAGCGAATCTGAGGAAGGGAATGGCGAGGATGGGAATGACCAGAACAAGAATGAGGGTCAAGGGAAGGAAGACCCTCAAGCTGTTGCAAGCCAGGATAACAACGCCAACAGTGAGAATCCGGCTTGAATTTAGATTGTCTTTATTTTGTTTAAGTCAGAATTTTGTTTTTGGGCTTTGCCCTTTAGCTCTTTTGTTCGTTGTTGTGTCAAGTCATGTATGGGCTTCGCCCTTTTTTTATCTTTAATGAAATTTGTTTAAGTGCAACCGTTGTTACCTCAAGTTGTTGTTTACTAAATTTTCTTTTGATTTGGGTTTATATACCTTAGCCGATTTTTCGACGCGGCTTGGTTTCTAGTGGCCACTAGAATTGCCAAGGCTTTTAATCATTTGATGGCGATACTTTCTTATTCCGAAAGGTTTAGTGGTATTGTATACCTTGGTACGATTTGCACTGCATGAACTCGTAATATAAATTAAGAAAATAAGCAATTCTGTTGAAATGATCTTTTCATTAAATTTCTTTCATACATGGGAACAATTGTCCCTTCATTCTTTACATATGCCGCCTCATTAAAAACCTCTCCGATGAGAGGGAAAAAAAGTGCGACTTCATTTACCTTTGTTGTTCCTTTTAACTGAAATACTGCTTCAAATGCGAGGCGTTCCATGTTCGTGGAACCCTTTGACCGTTAAGTTGTTCCAATTTATAAGCTCCTCCTCCAACGTCGCCTACAATCCTGTAAGGCCCGCCCCAATTGGGCGAAAGTTTGTTGTGTTTGTCAGGTATAGTATTTTTTCGGAGCACTAAGTCTCCTACCCTCATAATTCTTGGCACAACTTTCGTTGAGAATTTTCTTGCGACCTTCACTTTCCCCGCCTCATTCCTTATGTGCGCCTCTCGTTGTTCCTCAGGCAGCATGATCAGGCTTGCTATCAAATTTCCCCCGTTGTTATTCTCATTAAACTGAGATACTCGCCAACTTTGGTTTTCTATTTCCACAGGGAGCATGGCATCAGTTCCATAAGTTAAACGATATGGGGTTTCCCTTGTGCTTGACTGTTCAGTGGTGTTATATGCCCATAGGACGCCTGGTAACTCTTCCGCCCACAGTCCTTTCGCTTCATCCAGCTTCTTTTTTAAGCCCTTCAAGATAACTTTGTTAGCTGACTCGGCCTGTCCATTGGTTTGTGGATGTTCTACCGAGGCAAATCGCATTTCAATTCCCATTTCCGCGCAAAATTCCCGGGTTACATTACTCGTAAATTGGGTCCCATTGTCCATTACTAATGCCATGGGAACCCCGAATCTGCACACAATTCTTCGCCACAGAAAATTCCTGACCTTGGCGGCTGTTATAGTCGACACTGCTTCAGCCTCTATCCATTTGGTGAAGTAATCAACCGCCACGATGATATACTTCATTTGTGCCTTTGCTACTGGGAATGGTCCTAGAATGTCTGTTCCCCACATAGCGAATGGCCAAGGTGCCACCATGGTTGTTAATTCTTCCGGTGGAGCCTTATGTAAGTCAGAAAAGACTTGACATTTTTCACATTTCTTGACGTATTCCAGACAGTCCTTCTTCATTGTTGGCCAATAAAATCCTGCCCTCAGTACCTTTACTGCTAATGATCGCCCACCGATATGACTGGAGCACACTCCTTCATGGACTTCCGCCATTATTCCAATGGCATCTTTAGTATCAACACACTTGAGCATAGGAGACATAATTCCCCGCCTATACAACTCACCATCCACCAGTGTGTAAAAACTGGCCTCCCTGCGTTTTGCTCTTAAGTTCAAATCGTCGTCCTTTGAAGGATTTTCCAAGAAAATCTTGATTGGCTCCATCCTTGAAGGATCGCCTTCGGTAACTGACTTCACTATTTTTAGCTTCACTTCCACCAAGTCAATACTGGGGCGAGGGAGAGTTTCCTGAATAACTGTTTGGTAATTGCCCAATCGCCCCGTGCTAGCCAACTTTGCTAGCACATCAGCCCTTTCGTTTTGACTTCTGGGAACGTGCTCTATTCTGATCTTCCCTATCTCCATCATTAATCTTTGCACCACCTCCAAGTACTTTGAAAGTTGCGGGTCCTTGACTTGATACTCGCCATTTACTTGTTTAACAACCAGCTGTGAGTCGCCTTTGATGAGCAATTTTTGAACTCCTAACTCAATGGCCAGCCTTAGTCCGGCGATCAGAGCCTCATACTCTGATTGGTTGTTGCTTGCCTTGAATTCGAATTTCAAAGATTGCTCAATGACCATCTTATCTGGGCTTTCAATAGTTATTCCAGCTCCACTTCCGGTGTTGTTTGAGGATCCATCAACAGACAGGATCCACTCGCCTTGGTTTTTCTCGCCCTCCGTGGGTGTTAATTCCGCAACGAAGTCGATCAGGCTTTGGATTGTAACTTGCCCTCTTGGTTCGTATTGTATATCGTACTCAGACAACTCCACTGACCAGCTGACTAACCGCCCAGACAAGTCAGGCTTTTGGAGTACTTGTCTTAAAGGAACATCAGTCTTAACTTTAATTGGGAAACTCTGAAAATATGGCCTAAGGCGCCTTGCTGTCTTCAAAATTGCCAAGGCCGCCTTCTCAATTTTCTGGTATCGCAATTCAGCGCCTTACAGGGTATGACTCACAAAATATATAATCTTCTGTTGCTTTCCTTCCTCCTGAAGCAACACCGTGTTGACCGCCCTATCCGTGACAGCCAGGTAGAGCATCAGAGGAACGCCTGGCGTAGGTTTGGATAGTACTGGCAACGTTGCTAATGATTCTTTCAACTTGGAAAAAGCTTGCTCGCATTCCTCCGTCCATTGGAACTTGGAATTCTTTTTTAAACAATTGAAGAAAGGAGCCGCTTTATCTCCCGCCATTGGCAAGAAACGTGCTAAAGCCGCCATGCGTCCTGTTAATCGCTGCACTTCCTTGACGCTTGTTGGACTTTTCATTTCTAAGATCGCCTTGCCTTTATCTGGGTTTACTTCAATCCCCCTTGATGTTATCATAAAGCCCAAAAACTTTCCCCCTTGGATCCCAAACGAACATTTCTCAGGATTTAGCTTCATTTGATATTTTCTTAGCTGAGCAAAAGCTTCCTTAAGATCGTCGCCATGATCCTTTGACTTGGACGATTTAACAATCATGTCATCTACATACACTTCCATATTTCTTCCAACTTGTTTTAAAAAGATTTTATCCATGAGACGTTGGTAGGTGGCTCCAGCAATTTTCAAACCAAAGGGCATTGTTTTGTAACAATAATTCGCCTGGTTAGTCATAAACGCCGTACTCTCCTCATCCGAAGGATGCATCATGATTTGATTGTAGCCAGAATAGGCATCCATGAGACTTAAAAGCTCGTTGCCAGAAGCCCTGTCTACCAACTTATCAACATTGGGGAGAGGATATGAGTCTTTGGGACACACTTTGTTCAGGCTTGTGTAATCTGTGCACATTCTCCACTTTCCATTAGCTTTCTTGACCATCACAACGTTGGCGAGCCAGGTTGGGTACTGCACCTCACAAATGAATTGTGCCTTGATCAACTTCTCAGTTTCTACTTGAACCGCCTTGTTCTTTTCATCGCTCATCCGTCGCCTTGGTTGGATGACTGGTTTTGCTCCTGCCCGTATCGCCAACTTATGAGTGATTACGTTGGGATCAATTCCTGGCACGTCATTGATTGTCCATGCAAAAAGATCTAAATTCTCACCCAACAGGGTGATCAATCTTTCTTCTTGTTCTTTTGTTAATCCGCTACCGATTTTCAGAACTTTATCCTTGATTTGTGCTGATTTTGTTTCCTCCAAAGGTTGTGGGCGGAAATCGTCAGCGTCATCTCTTGGATCCAGACTAAATCCTTAATGTGGAAAAATTTCCGTGATACGATGGCTTTCCTTGGCGGCCTTTTTCCCATAAAGAGCCACACTGCGAAGGTAACACTCCCTTGCTGCACTTTGATCCACTCGAAGGACGCCCACCTTCCCATTACAGGCCGGGTACTTAACAGTCAAATGCGCTGTTGAAATTACAGCACATAACTTGTTGAGGGTGTCCCGCCCCAAGAGTACGTTGTAATTGGCCCTACATGCCAATACCAAATACTTCACCTGAAATTTTTTGACAAAATCCCCCTCGCCAAAAGCCGTCGATATTTCAACATATCCTCGCACATTGACTCGGTCCCCTGTAAACCCCACCAGGGTTCCAGTATAAGGTTTCAAATCCGACTCCTTCAACCCCAGGCGCTCAAAGGCGTCCCCATAAATGATGTCCGCTGAAGATCCCTGATCCAAAAACACTTTTTTTGTCATGTAATTGTTGACCCTGATTGTCACTACAATCAGATCATTTTCATGAGGAATAACGTGTGCAAAATCTTGAGGGGTGAAAATGATGGGAGAGTGATTCAACCAGCACTCGCCTTCATATACCTCATGCACCGAATGAACAACCGCCACGTACCGCTTTCTAGCCTTGCTTGAAATAACGCCTCCTCCGAATCCTCCTGCAATCGACGAGCATTCCCCAACAGGGTCGCCCAACTCTTCCACTATCTCTTTTACTTTCCCCCTGTCCCCCTGAGTTACCTTAGTGGCCTCTGATGTTGCTGCTTCTTTAACAAAATTCGCCAGATGGCCAGCCTTGATTAACTTGTCAATCTCCCGCCTCAAGTTCCAACAATTATCTGTGGTGTGCCCCAACGTTTTGTGATACTCACACCATCGGTTTGTATCCACATTGGCTGGTGGTCGCCTAGGAGGCAGCGGGTATTGCACCGTATTTGTTTGTGCAACTGCCTTTAAGATAGTGCTTAGAGGGGCATTCAATTTAGTAAGCGGAACAGGAGTTGGCGAAGGTCCTTGTTGACCAGCCGGGGCTGCCGCGGTACCCTGGGGATTCCTATGCCACGTATTCTGGAACCCGGGCTTGGTATTTTGATAGGGGCTGGGTCTTGGAATACGAGGAGTTTGAGCTACCCGTGTATCCTTTCCAGTCTTGTTCTTTTCCTGAGAAACTCCGCCAGGCTGGACGTGTTTTCTCCCCTCCTCCCTTTCTTGCTTCATTTGATCATCTTGCTCAATCAAAATGAATTCCTGAACGCGGGCACGAAGATCCATCATGTCCTTAGCCGGTCGCCTAGTCAAATCTCGGTTTAAATCACCCGCCCTGAGGCCATTTTTGAAAGACGCCAGGCAGACATCCGGATTGTCTTCCTCCAATTGAACCGCCATTTTACTGAATCGCGCCATGTAATTCTTGAGCTTCTCCCCTGGCTGTTGATGTATGCTGATAAGGTCAAACATGGTTGCCTTGGTAGTTTTATTGGCGGAGAATTGAGTTAAGAACTTCGTGGACAAATCAGTAAAATTGTCAATGGAAAAGGGCGCTTGTCGGATGAACCATTGCATCGCCATCCCCTTGAACGTTGACGGTAACAATCTACACTTCACCTCATCTGTTGCTCTGCCAATAACCATTTTTGTGTTAAAGTAACGCAAGTGTTCCATGGGGTCAGAGTCGCCTGAAAAGGCGTCCAAAGCCATCGTTTGCAGATGCTTTGGTATACCCACCCTTGTGATGGCGGGAACAAAAGGCTGGAACTCGACAACGTCCTCGGCCTCGAGCCGTTGTTCTTGCTTATAGTCTTGTCGCTGGGTTAAATACTCCACCTGGGCTTGCAACTGCTCGTTCTGGCTTTGTACTTTTTGCAAAGTATCCAACATTTGTTGCAAGGCCGCCGGAGTGATTCCCGTCACTATTTCTAGTGCCTTTCTCGGAACGCTGTTTTTGAGGTCGTCCATATTCGCGTATTCAGGCGGCGCTGATCGTCGCCTGACTCCTGGATCTGATCTAGCTATCAGATCTGAAGGTCTCCCCGGAGCTGCATTCACCAATGTTCTGTACTAGGGAGATCTGACGTAAGAGACTGACAGAAAGTAAACCCTAGCAGAGTACTAGAAATATCATAAAAGGAATATTCTCATTAAATGTTCAAAAGATACTTTTTAAAAGGTGTTGACCTCTCCTTTTTTAGAGGGAGTGATCATGATGTGGACTCTTACAGTACTTGGGCCTGACAACCGGGGCCCAAGCATCTATACATATAAGACAAATCTAAAGGAATCTTCCAGCTGGCGTGTGGGCCTGTCCAAAGGAAGGGCGGGATTCGATGTTGTTCCGCAAACCCCGCCATGGCTGCTTTTGTTCATCTAAACGCTTGATTTGGGCGGGAATAAGGGATCCTTATGTCCCGCCCAGTCCAGCATCCATCAGACTCAGCAGCTCATTTTCGGACGCTCCATCCACCAGTTTGTCTATGCTCGCAGCGGGTAAGAATCCTTCGGACATGCTTTGTTAAGATCCGTGTAGTCCACACACATGCGCCATTTCCCATTTGCCTTTTTCACCATCACCACGTTCGCCAACCATGTTGGATATTTGATTTCTCGAATAAAGTCCGCCGCTAGCAATTTGTTTACCTCTTGTTGAATCGTTTTTTCCTTTTCGTCGCCCATTCGCCAGCGTGTCTGGGTTACTGGTTTGATTCCGGGATTTAGTTCCAGCATGTGGCAAATGAAGTTTGGGTCTATTCCCGGCATGTCTTTGTGACTCCAAGAAAAAAAATCCAGATTTTCGCCCAATAGCTTCGATAACCTCTGTTCTTGATTCTCAGTCAGCCTGGTCCCGATTTTGAGGACTTTCTCGCCAAATTTCAGTTCCTTAGTTTCTTCGATCGGTGTAGGCCTGTTGGCGCGCCCCTCGCCTCTCGGATCTAGGTTTTCTTCTAGCACCGGCCTCGTTGCATCGGTGTCCTGTCGAGACATTCTTTTTCCCATATCGTTCCACCGCGTTGCAATAGCATTCTCTTGCACTCCAAAAGGCATTGTTTGATAACAGTAATTCACTCTGGCAGTCATGAAAGCTGTCTTGTCTTCATCTGACGGGTGCATCTTGATTTGGTGATACCCTGAATATGCATCCATCAGACTCAGCACCTCATTTCCGGACGCTCCATCCACCAGTTTGTCTATGCTCGCAGCGGGTAAGAATCCTTCGGACATGCTTTGTTAAGATCTGTGTAGTCCACACACATGCGCCATTTCCCATTTGCCTTTTTCACCATCACCACGTTCGCCAACCATGTTGGATATTTGATTTCTCGAATAAAGTCCGCCGCCAGCAATTTGTTTACCTCTTGTTGAATCGTTTTTTCCTTTTCGTCGCCCATTCGCTGGCGTGTCTGGGTTACTTGTTTGATTCTGGGATTTAGTGCCAGCATGTGGCAAATGAAGTTTGGGTCTATTCCCGGCATGTCTTTGTGACTCCAAGTAAAAAGATCCAGATTTTCGCCTAATAGCTTCAATAACCTCTATTCTTGATTCTCAGCCAGCCTGGTCCCGATTTTGAGGACTTTCTCGCCAAATTTCAGTTCCTTAGTTTCTTCGATCGGTGTGGGCCTGTTGACGCGCCCCTCGCCTCTCGGATCTAGGTTTTCTTTTGGCACCGACCTCGTTGCATCGGTGTCCTGTCGAGATATTCTTTTTCCCATATCATTCCACCGTGTTGCAATAGCATTCTCTTGCACTCTTCTGGTCCCCAACAACTCTCCCAATACACCCATCTGGTAACGGATACTTGACCGTCAGATGTGCTGTTGAGATCACGGCGCACAGTCGGTTCAAGGTATTCCGGCCGATTATTATGTTGTAAGACCCCACCGCTCCCAGGATTAAATATCTTACCTTCAGCGTCTTAGCGTTCTCAAACTCGCCAAATGTAGTATCAAGGTCGAGGACGCCCCTTACCCACACTTGTTCGCCCGCAAACCCCACAAGAGTCCCTGCGTAGGGAGTGAGGTCTCCCTCGTTCAAACCGAACCGATCAAACACATTACCGTAAATGATGTCCGCCGAACTCCCTTGATCTAGAAGCACTCGCTGTACATTGAGCAGGTTGACACGGAGTAGGACTACAATCGGGTCGTCTAGGTGCGACTTTATTCCGAAGAAGTCAGCGGGCGAAAATGTAATGTCTGGGTGCGAAAAACCGAAAGGAACCTCTGTGACCGCGTTCACCGCCCTGGCGTATCTCTTTCTTGCTGCACTAGTGACTCCACCTCCGCCAAACCCTCCAGCGATCGTGCTCACTTCTTTAGACGTTGAGGCCTTATCGCTCTGAACTCTAATAGGTCTCCCCACCGCTATCAGCTTCTCAACCGCGCGTTGCAAAGCATGACATTCCTCTGTAACGTGGCCCGTTGCTCGGTGGTAAGCGCACCATTCATCCCTTGGCTCGCCAGCCATTCGTGTCGCCCGCATTTCCTGGAAATTTTCTGTCTAGCACGATCTATTCGCGCACACCGGCTCTCCCTTTCGAGAGAAAAGTCGCCACTACCGTGACGATTTCCGGCAAATTTTCCCCCGTGATGTTTTAAGCTCCGCCACTGCCTCCGCCCTTCGGATCTCCCTATCCTGCTGCTCCAGGTGGCTATTGTGATAGCAGTTCACCTCCCGAGACTTCCACCGAGGGGACTGAGGACTCCTGCCCCTCACTGCGCTGCCTTCCACACACGCGTGTTCCAGCCTTCCTTCACTTCGTCGACGATGTGTCTCCATCAAGCTTCACCAGCGAACTAGGAATTCAACCAAAATCCAAAAACCGATGAGAATTGCACGGAAATTCAAACTTCTCTCAACCAAATCACAATCCACGTAGTTCGGGAATCGAAATCTACCGATCCCCATAGACGGCGCCAAATGTTCTATCCAAGAACATAGAGATGAGGTACGGTACCTAGAGTGAAAGGATCGTGATGTGAGAATCTAAAGAGAGTAAGAGCGTAACCGCTTAGAGAGAAAGTAACTGAATTTCAATCTTCTTATTTCTCAAATGAGCTAAGAGTTCCTTACAATTCGTAACCGTCCCCTATTTATAGGTTTGGGGGTTGGGCTTGGCGCCCCTAACTTCTCTTAATGGGCCAGTTGGGCCTTTTCGGGAGAAAGCCCAATATCCCGGCTTGCACGTCTCCCTGGGCTAGCGCGCCTGGGCGAGGGACCCTAGGGTCTCGCCCAGTCCACAAGACATGGAAAATTGAGTAAATTTCGCACTTATTAACTCCCCCCAACTTAGAACTTTGTTTGCCCTAAATTGTAACACCCCGATTTCGGTGGCGTCACTTTAGTAACCAAAAGTAAACTTAATGCGGAAAAATGTGAATATTTTTTTTTCGTTGATAATATAAACAAGACCGAAATAAATAGAACGCAAATGCGAAGACAACAGAACTAATATACAATATAAATCACAGCCCCCGCTGTAAATAGCTAACCACGTCACGAGTAAACCTCCAGTGACGGGAAGTAAGAAAAGTAACGCCCGTAGGCAAAATGTACAATCCAAAAGAAAAAGGTTAAGTGTCCGCAACACGACCTTCAAAATTGAGAATAAGTTAGCCCAAACGGCCTAAAACAAGACCCCCTAGTCCAACCAACTCTCTGTGATTCCCGTAGAGAAACCACACAAAAAGCTATCGGCGGGAAACTACCCTGTCCCCAAAAGTAACAATGACGGTCAGAGCTAAGACTCTACTCCTACACTAATCCTATCTCGAGGAGCTCACACCAGCACTCAATCCTACATGCTAGCGTGATCGCCGTCCGAATCTGAATCCAGAACGACCAAGTCTATGTATACCATCCGTCCTCCTCTCGCTACCGCGATGCACTCTGGTTCCAGCATCTCAAACCCTAGTCCCCCCCGAAGGGTGAACCATCACGATCTAGTCCGCCATGGACATCTGACAAAGGGCGTTTGTCCGCCAAAGCACACACAGAAGACGCGAGGGTCAACTCCAAAGAATTATGTAAATAATAGCATCGATAGGTACAGATAATAGAATAGCCACTTAGGCTTATAGCTAGGGATAACATCCTAGGGTTGCAAATTTCACAATAACATAAACGACAATAAAAACACTTAACATGTTCCAAATAGGATTAACAAATAGCAATCACACTCAGCAACTAAGTTAGTATGCATGTTGCATGAAATGCAATGCAGGTTAACCCAGTCAACCAATATGCATTCCGGAACGGATGGACATCAACGGATCAGCCCTAGCACCAACCACGGTGGGACCATTTCGGCCCGCGTGCCTCTTACTCCAACGACATCGGTAGTCAGATCAGCATAAAACCCGAAGGCCTGCCATTTCGGTCTGCTACTAAGAGTCACCTAGCAGCGCTCTTACGCGGAAATCCTGGTCTTATAACCAATTTTGGAATCCGCCGTGGTCCGGTATCTCGCCGTGTTTAAACCACTTAATGAGTGCATGCAATGCAGTGATTAGCCAAACAACGTCTCCGACCTCACTCGACACGTCGCCACGTGTTCTAGCTAAATTAATGTCTCTAAAAGCTTACCCTAAGGTAAAGTCGATTCTGCGACAAAAGACACTTCTTCACATCAACATAGTAACTCATGATGATCTCCGAATCATCCGACTCATCTCAATCCGATGGTCACAACTGCTCAACGAGCAAAGAGTATCACATACTCGGAAACTAACGGTTTCCCGGACTTATCCCCAGGATAGCCCAACAACACATAGTTGCTCCAACAGCACAAGAGCATCAACATACTCAACACAGCTGCTCCAACAGCACAAGAACATCTACATACTCAACACTTCTCGACTTCCTCAACGATTGGATCCGACGACACTTCTCGTTTTCCAAAAACTAAGATTTGCATCCGAAGCTTCCTTTCGAGTTTATTATCATTAATTGAAGATTTAGAGGTTGTTTAATGTCTTATGAATTTTCTTTACAAAATAATATCCTTTTAGTCTTATCGCAATTCTTATAAGTTCCCGGGATCTACTAATCCCCAAATGACTCCAGAGAATGTCTCGATCCATCAAAACCATAACAAGGCCCGAACTCCGTTCGTCCCGTCAAACTTTCTCAAAAATCTCAAAATAAAATCGGCATGACCTATCCGCTATTCTCACCACTCAGAATCTCAGATTTCATTGCAAAAGCATAATAACTCAGCACAATCAACCAACATGTCATATATCAACACATTAAGCAATAACCACGTAGCACTTAGCATATAAGGCATGCATCACACATCCTAGATTACCCACATAGCACGTAGCATGTAAGTCAATCATCAAAAACATTCAGTAGATGAATCATCTACATTGTCAGCCGAAGCCTCAGAAAACATTTTTCCAATCAAACACAAACAAGTGCATAAACAGTAAACAATGTCGAAAGCATCGACCCTAAGCATTAACTAGAGATTCAGTGAGAAGCCCTCACCTGAAGATTCTCCAGAATGATCGTCTAACGCTTCCTCACAAGCAAAGCCTTGTTCCTCGGGAAACTCTTCAAAAGCACCTTTAGAACAAAACCACAGAAATCAATCAAAATCTATCGGAAACTAAGCTATCAATGCTCACTAAGGTTACCCGAAGTATTACATACTCCGAGGTACGATAATCTAGCACGAAAGGACAAGTTTTCGGAAAAGGAAATTTTCCTCCTCCCCCCCTATAGGGCTCGGCCACTTTTGGTAAATAGGAGGGTCGATTTTTCTTCGATCAAACTTGGTTCCTATACTATCATTAGCCGTAACAAAGGGTATTCTGAACTCGGAAAAATTATCGGATCAAAAACTGTCGCAGGGGTATTTTGGTCATGATATTTAACTTAGAATTTCAAAACTGAAATCCCAAAAATCAAATTTGACAGGGACGTCACCAACGACGTTTATGACAACTAATCCTACTAGCACTAAGCTAAAGCGATAGTTTTTAGCCTAAAGGTTGAAGCTTTACTCCAAAAACTCCAAAAATGGGTATTTAAGGCATAAATTGATTCCGACGGAATTTCGGCGACATAACGGAAAATCTAATCCGGCAGAAGTGATCTTGGGCATGTAAGGAAGATGTTAAGAATCAGAAATGAAATATTCAGGATAGTTTTGCAAAAACCTCAAAACTATCAGCTTAGAAAGGCATAGGAAAAAGCTATGGAAAAAGCGATCAGAGGTAAGAATTAGCGACTATACCTCGACACCTTGAAGTAGCAACTGATTGATCGACGATCAAGCAAGAATTGAACAAAATCTCTTCCCCTCCTCCCCTTAGTGAACTCGCGGCCTCAAGAGAGAAAATGGGTAAGATTTGTGATATTTTCTCATTTCTTGGCTATATATAGAGGTTGGCAAAACGCGGTAAAATGAAAGTTTCGCGAATCTGATTTTTCCGGCTTCATTCTCCATGAATTCTAAGATAGGTTTTGGCGACATAAATCCAAAACTAAGAAAAGGTTTCCTTGTATTTTTGGCAACTAATGCAAAGTCGGTGTAAAACTATTTTACCCGATAAGTTGCTTTTTGCATCGAATGTCGGAATGGAAAACTTCCTTCTGAAGAAAGATTGAAATCATCAAGAGAAATGGGTGTACGCGTGTAGAATCTTCATTTGAAGCTCTGAATAGAAAAAGTCTTCATTGTCGGTTGATTCTAGGGTTTTGAAATACCAGGGATTCGGTTTCGGCAAACTTCCGATGATTGGAATCGGACGTTCGTAGATCCTAGAGTTTCGCCTCGAAACGATTGTGATATATGGAAAAAGAGAAGTTCTAACATTTCTCTGAAGATTTTTGGAATTAACTTCCATCGTGCCTATAAGCGAAAACTAGCTATATACTAGGGTTTCTGACCTAGGTTTAAGCGTATAACGATCGTGCTATAACTTTTATTGACTTCGATACAATCCTTTGACTTTTCCTGAACTTTCTCCTTCATAAATTTATTTCGTTCGATGAACTCTTGTTCAGGTTTTCCATCACGATATATTAAGCCTAATCGTAAATGGAAATCTCTTCCACTTTTTCTAAGCCTAAAAACTTGGGTCTTACATAAATCAAAACGTACTGATCACAAAAAGATATATACAAAGGTTTCCTAGAAGCATGGTTTAGAAACAATCCACTTTCACAACTTACAACTTTACATGATTTCACAAATTTTTCTTTGCACTTCAAATCCAAATATTTCCCACTAAAATTATCATAACATTGATACTTATGCAAACTCAATATGCACTCATGAGACAATCACATTTCAATATTCCTCAACCCAGGAATTTATCAATCAACTAGCAAATAATCTTGTAAAGCTAAAATAGGGTAAGTGTTTCACACAATGTCAACCATTGAATCACAACAATTCAAATTTGTTACCCATCTCACAATTATCATAACTGCATGGTAAATCAAGGGTCACTAAGGTCTTATAGGGTTATAAACTTGTAATGAAGCCTGGTTTCCAAAGAAATATTGGTTTTTCTGGATATTCAAATACTTTCTAATCAAGAGAGCAAACACAATGTAATGAAAACCATAAGTCCTCCACTCTCCTCTTTACCAATCTCTTCTTTGTCACCATTTCTTACAATTTGAACCACAAACCCTTTTCTTTCAACTCAATTCCTTAATCCTACACTTTTCTTTTTTCTTCTTTTTCTTATATACACTTTTCTTTTTTCAAACACACAAGATTGAGAAATTGATAATTTCAAAACAAGATGCTAATAGCCTCCACTCCCCCCAACTTGCACACTTATATACAATCTAATCATGAATGCTCTCTTAACTTAGAAAGTAAGGAAGAGACATTGTTTTTCCTTTAAGCTTGGGACTATATATAATAAACAAGAAATTTTTCAAAATTTTGGCTCAAATGGGGTTACAAAAGATATTCCTATTCAAGGGTAGGCTATTTGGTAAGTAGCTATATATACTAATGAACAAAATTGTCTTGATCCTTTCCTATCATTCTCATGCAATCAATACTAATAAGAGACTCAAGCAAATTCAATTGTGCAAAATAAATGGCGACTCTCTCATGATTTCAACTGTTTAGGAACACTCCCTCACTCGGTTTCAGGTTGAACTCCTTGATTTCAAAACATTTTCATGTTATGTCTATGAATTCAATTGAATTTGTAATTACTATGTCACTGTAATTGTGAGTGCAAACACAAAATCCTTCATAGAAGCATGCTTTTCACTTTCCAAAAAACAACTCATCAATCATGCATCACTTTAGAATTTTCATTTACCATGATCATGTAAACCAGATCAATAACTCAAATTCAACACAAGACAAACAAGGATAACTTCAAATTCAAAACTCAGCACAAATACCAAAAGCCAAGTATCACAACCAAAACAAGTACTAAAGCAAGAAATGAAATCTGCAAGTACTAAAAACTGAAAAAGTAAATGACAAAAATGTAAAATGAACTATGTTATGAGGTGTGTGAAGGTTTCATCAGTCCCCAAACTCCAAGTGCACCATGCACTGCTCTGCTATTTCCTTCTCAGCCTCTGGCTTCCCTCTTCCTCCTCCAATGTTGGTCTGTCCGCAGGCCAAGAGCATGAGATATCAAATCTACAAGTAACACTTAATCCTCTCTTCATGGGAACAAACCTACAATCAAACACTTAGTGCAATTCTCAATTTCTAAAAGAATGGAAATAGAGAACTTACTTGAGAATATGTCATTGACCGTTGCAGGTGAGAATATGGATGGGGGAAGTAGAACATGATCATAAGGGAAGGTGTGTGATTGATCGTGAAAGAAAATTTAGTGTGTGAATCGTGTAAGAGAATACGATCATGCGTGAGAGTAAAAATAGTGAATCGTGTGTGTGAGTGAGTGTTCTATGTGTTAGGATGTGCTTAAGCTCTAAAAGACTTGTGCTTAAGCCCTTTGACAATTAAACAGATACGTTATGTTTTGAGTCAAAGTTGGGCTTAAGCCAAAGATGAATATTCTTAAGCCTTATGTATCTAGAAAATTTTCCTTTTCAAGACAATTTTTTTCTCTTAAGCTCATGAGAAATTGGCTTAAGCCAAAGTTTTCCAATAAACACCCATTCACTGTTTTTTTCCTTCAAATGGCTTAAGCCAAAAGATTTTAGGCTTAAACATATTATGCAGAATTTTGACAACAAAAATAAGAGAAACTTGTCAATTTTCACAAGTGGCATCTCCAAAATTTGTAATTCTTACCTCCCTTGCTTTTCAACCTTTATAAAGCATTCAAACCTTTAATTTGGACTTGTGCAACACTTGAATTGACATGTTAATCACAAAAATTACCAAGTCTAAATTGGCATTCATTTTAACAGCATAAACACTCAAATTGCACAAGTCAACACCTCATTTTTTTTATTCAATTCTTGTGAATGTCATTAAAGTATTTGGTCACATACTTATATCATAGGAAACTTGTGTGAAGCCAAAGATCATGAAAAGAACCATAATTCACATCAGACTCACATCTCACACATAATGTTTACTCCACATGCAATTTTCACACAACTCACTACCTCAAAACTTGCATTCCTCACTCTCTTTTCAAGTTAGGCCTCAAAAATAATTATAAACATCATTTAAATCTTGTTGAGAGGCCTAAGATGCACCTTTTCATAGTATTGTCCCAAATTACGTTCCAAGATCATGGAAATTACCAACTCAAGAATCGACACACCATATGACATTAAAACACCCCGAGTTCAACATGAAACTGTTCTAACACATAAAGATCAACATCAAAGTGCACAATTGAGCTTGTTCAAAGGATTGAGATGCAATTTATACAGTTAATGCATAAACTGACTCGAAATGACTAGTTTTTCACCTGAAATTCAAAACCTCACATCCCAGTTTTTGGAAAACACTGAACCCATGCAAACCAATCATCCACATACATTCTAAATCACATTTTGGACTTGTTACAACTTTTAGTTGGAAATTTTTCACAGGAAAACGCAATGACCAAAATTCAATCAAGTTTGCAAGTAAAACACAAGTCACAATCCTATTTTTGAAATTTCATCAATACATTGATCTCTAAGCCTTTGAAATACTCTATATGGTGACCAAAACTGTGAAGCACATAAAAGCACAGATCAAAGTGAAACTTCACAAAATTACCATATCACTTACTAAAATAACTAGAAAATTGGAAAATCTAACTAAACATTGGGTTGCCTCCCAAGAAGCGCTTGTTTAACGTCATTAGCTTGATGCAAATACTATCATGGTGACCACAAACAAGGGTTATAGTACAAGCCTAGCAATCTTATCATGTTCAGGGGAGTAATATGGTTGGTATGGTGGTGGTGGAACTTGTTTTTCCAGGAAAGGACAATAACCCACATAGTGAGTATCAAAACAAATATCATACCACATTACCTGATCTCTTAAGGATGGTTGTTGCATTTTTGGAAGCGGGTGATTCAGAAGCTTCTTGTTGCTATTTTCTCTTTGGCTAGTCGATTGAATGAATAAGAAAACACAAGCTAACACAAGTGATTAGCAACAACAAGGAAAATTTAACTGAAATTAAAACTATCCACTATATTCACAATTGCTCAAAGTAAGAAAACTAAAGCAATGCTTTTGTATTGACGCAGTTCCCCGGCAACGGCGCCATTTTGTTGAAAGGTTTTTACCACAACTACTTTCAAATCCCTTTCAAGATTCAATTGTACTATAGTAAAGGGTTTTGTCGTATCCGCAGGGAATTGCTAATACAAATACCGTTTCTTAGTGAAATTACCTAAGCAATGAGTTCATCAAAGGTGGGTTGATTGTTTTGTCAAATGTTACAAAATTAAAGGAAAGAAGTAATAAAACGGATTGTAAACAAGTTGAGAAAACGGTTGGAATCAGAGTTCACCAGTTAACCTCTAAGTATTCTATGATCTCACATATAAACCATGCTCTATGTTTGATTTCATCACACCATGTCTTAACTTCTTCATAGTTCCCTCATGAAAAGATCATCAACTCACTAACTAATCATCAATTCCTTGAATAGTTAAGAAAGCAAGTAGCATTAAACTAAAGTGTTAATTGACTATTGAAATAACCCTATTCCTAGATCTTATATTCAATAGATGGGATTATCTATTTCAGATTCAAGAACAAAGTTCTCACTTAAGCTATAAAAACCAAGATCAAGTTCTAGTTGATCAATCTAAAACTAGCATTAAGACCAAGATAACCCGTTGAAGTCATCACAAAGAATATGAATTTATACATGAAAATCAAGATGAATATAAAGAAGTTAAAAGATTACATCCAATCCCAACACAAAGAGGTTTAGCCATCCATTTCCATGGAAGCTTTAAAGCTTACAAGAAGAAAAAGAGAAGAAAAAAGATGACCCGTGCCATCATCAGCTTGTGCCCAACTCGACGGAAGGTACAAGATCCCTCGATCTTCCTTCCTTTTTTCCTTTCCTCAAGTTCCCCTCTTTTCCCAAGTGATTATCTCTGATTTTCTGAATGGGTCTCTCTCTACCTTTTGAAAACAGATTTGAATGTGGCTTTTATAATCAAATTCTGCAACTTTTAGGCTTAAGCTCAACCACTTCTGGCTTAAGCCAAAAGGTTTATTCAAGGCTAGGTAACTATTTTTGGCTTATGCCAAAATCTCAATCATCAGACATAGCTTCTGTAACTCGATCTCATGAATTTATGGGCTTAAGCTGTCCATGATTTGGCTTAAGCCAAAACTCCTCAAATTAGCCAACTTCACTGTCTCTTCTTTTGCTCTTCCTTAGCTTAAGCCAGAACTTTGTTGGCTTAAGCTAAATCTCCAATTTGGGTTATGAACTTCCTTTGCTTGGATCATTTTAATCTTTCTACTACAAACACAAAAACAAAGGATTTAATACTTATCACAATCATATTTACTATAGTATCTATATAAAAACTAAAGATTTACTTTTCTAACCTATTGAGGGAAAATTTGAGAGATATGTTCGCATTTAGAATGAATAAGTGCTAAAACCAACATGGAAAATTGAGTCAATTTCGCACTTATCAGAGACTAAGCGCAAGCAAGGAATCAATAAACAAATCCACCCGACGAAAGCTTTGCTGCCAACAAACCTCTAGGCCATGGTAAATAACTAGATTATTTAGTTACTAGATTATTTATTTACTTTTGTTATATTAATTAATTGAGTATTTATATTCTATTATTTTTATGTTATTTTCCTGTTTCAAACCCTTTGTGAGTCATGAAAATTATTTATATGATAATTAAGTTCAGTTTATGACTATGGATGATACTATAGTCAGCTTAACTGATAGCACGAGCCTTATTCACACACGACTAAGGTCGAGAGTGTCCGAAAAAGGCTATATCCACTCCTAGAGCACCTTTTAAGAGAATTTTAGAATTGAAGGAAGAATAAGAACCTCTAGGTATTTTCCCATGACCAGTGTTTCGATACGAAACTCTGGACTGTACGCACGATAGGTGTTGCTTCCCGGAAGTTCGTCGAAGCTAGACTTTATCTTCTCGGGGACTTCAATTAAGACCCTGAATAGATAGTTTTTCTATTCGGAACTTCTAACGAAGTGTCCATCCGCGGTGCCTCATTTCTTTCGACGTTTGCGATCTTTTCCCATAAGGAAGTTTTTTCATCCGACGTCAACTGCAAAAAGTAGTTTTTCGGCGTATTATGATCCATACCGTGTTTGGATCGTTTTCTTCAATTTAAAGAATCTCATTTTGAGTTTTGGCATTCTGTCGCCAAATACTCACTTAAGATCATCAGACAAAAGTACCAAAATGACCGGACCCGCGAAATCTTTCTTTTTCCTCATTTTCCCTCCGCTATAAAAGGAAGAAAAATGAGAAAATTTCACCATTTCCCTCCTAGGACAGTCGCGAGTTTAAGAGAGAGAGAGAGAGGGCTAGATCTTTTCCGGTTTTTGCCTGATCGTCCCGATTTAAGTTGCGTTGGATAGGCACAAAGGTAACCTTCATAACCCTTGTATCCTTTTCTTCTTTCTGATTCTTTTCTCTATGTCTTTCTCTGCTCAAAGTTTGGAGCAAAATTGTTCTAACCATGAACATTGAGATGAGGTATAGTACCTAGAGTGTAAGGAACGTGATGCGAGGTTCCTAGAGAGAATGAGAGCGTAACCGCTTTAGAGAGAGAAAGTAACTGAATTTCAATCTTGTTATTTCTCCAATGAGCTAAGAGTCCTTTACAATTGGTATTCATCCCCTATTTATAGATGTGGAGTTGGGCTTGGCGCCTCTAACCCATCCTAATAGGCCGGTTGGGCCTCTGGGAGGAGGCCCAAGTCCCTGGTCCGCCCGTCGCCCTAAGCTGGCGCTCCTGGGCGAGGGACCCTGGGGTCTCGCTCAGTCCACAAGACACCAAGCTCGAAGCATGAGAGCTAAGTGTGTCTTTAAGTAGAAAAACTAAGGCGACGACCATGAGAAGCTAATTAACGCTAAAACTTAAGGTCTAACAACAGAGAACAACTGCCAACATGGCTTGGTAATTAAAGCTTTAAAAATTAACATTTTGAACTTCTTGCTATGTTCCCCCGGCGGCTCGAGTCCATAAGTGGGCTTGTGGCGATGGCGCTTGGTTTGCTTGCCTTGTCATAGTCACGTGCGTACTCTGACTTGTGATACTCTGATGCGCATAGAGCCTATGACACATGGTAGTCGAGGTATGCAAAATCTCAACTGTCCTACCAAAACGTCCCCTCGAATCCCCATAAAGCCTGTCAGTTTGGATACTGGACCAATTATATTCAACCGCTGCAATTTCCACTTACTGTGTCATTCCCACTTCCCAAAATCTCGCAACTGCAATCATTTTCCTCCATTATGGGACACGATCTCCCACCTTTCCTCCGCATTTCCCAACAACTGCCCCCAGCTTCCCTTCACACGTTTCCCCTCAATCATCACTTCCTGCTTATAAAGACGCTGCTCCCTTCACCCTTTAATCCTTTCATGACCACGACCTCCTGCCTCCTTTTTCACCCGCGAGCCCCTTTTCATAGATCCTTGCCTCTGCCTTCACAGCTTCCCACGCGCTGCCCTCTTTTCCGGCGAGCTTTCCCAGCGTCAAAATAACCTCTACTTCCCATCCCCTTTACGAAATGACATCGAGACGCCAAACCAGAAACTCCAATCGCAACGTCACCGTCGCCACCCCTTTACGGTGTGTTCCTCGAGGAAAAAGACATTGTTGCCTTCCGAACGAGGACCTGGGAGTCCTTGTCAGTTCCCGCAGTAAGATCCCTTCCCGCTGGGACGATGCCTAACCAACCGTCTAGTTTGGAGGAGTGGTCATCCATTTGTGAAATTTCTTCGGAATCCGGTGGGTTTTGTCACGAGAAACCCCTTGACAACCTTATGTACTACGAAGTTTGCTCAGCCTTTGAGCGCCCTTGGCTCCGTCCTCAAGACAATCACGTGGGTGATTCCCACTTCTTCTATGTGTATGGGTACATGTTCACCAGTTTGGGAATCAGGTTTCCCTTTTCTCCCTTTGTTTGCTCCGTGCTCCGTAGTATCAATGTCGCTCCCAGTCAACTTCACCCCAACAGTTGGGCCTTTCTGCGATGCTTCGAAATCATCTGCGATGCGATCCAGCAAGAACCTGAACCCTCCCACTTCTTCTATTTCTATCGCGTGTCCGCCCTGCTATCGCCGCCACGCAGCTGGGTTTCCCTGAAAGCTAGACCCGGACGTCAGCGCTTCAACCCTTTTTGGTCCAACATCACCGTTGATCTGGCCCGAAAGTACTTTAGGGTCGTGGTGTCCCATAAGTACCCCGAGGTTTTTACCCAGAGGGATGGCACCGCCCGATTCCCCTTCTACTGGACCCAAGAAGTGCTCCAGGTAGTTGACCCACCTGAGGATTCCCTAACCCCCGAGGAAAAAGTTGGCATCAGCTTCTAGGCTAGACTCCCGGTTTTAGACTGCGCTCATGTGATTGGTAAATTTTTCCCTTGTTTACTTCGTATTTCATATTTCCTGCTAACTCACCCTTGCTGTTCTTTGCTTCAGGAAAAATGCGCCACGCCAGTGAAGGTCTTCTGGACGCCTTTGGAAAGAAAAGAAAAGTCTCGTTTCCTCCTCAGGTTAATCTGAAGGGCGACGAGACGTCCTTGTCGAAGGTCCAGGCGAGTGGGAAACGGCTCCCTGGCGAGGAGACCCCTCGCCCTTCCCCCAAGAAACCGCACCTCGTTACTGTCGCATCACCCTCTGCCGGGGAGAGTACTCCTGCTACCTCCACAGCTTTCTATGAGTCTGAGGAGACTTCTGAAGTGAACCGGCCCGGCGGACCTCCAAAGGTGACTCCAATTCCTTCGCCCAACGCCCGGGGTGATCCCGTTGACAGATCTTTCCCTGGTACGAAGGTTATCCCGCCGTCTCCTGGTCAAAACTTAATGCCATCTGCCAGTGTACCGCCGCCAAGTCATAATCCCGCCCCTCCCTCGGGTTCTGCAAACAAGGAATTGCCATATTCCCTATCTTTGACGCTATCACAAGTTGTGAGGATGGGTGAAGTGGTCAAGCAGCAGGTTTTGGACAGAGTTTCAGAAAGCGCGTTGGCGACAATGCTCCATGCTTTTCATTACTACAAGCGGTCCGCCCAGGATGCTGGAGCGTTGCGATCAGAGGTGGTGCGCCTCCGCGCCCTCAACGCTGAATTCGTTGAGGAGCGCAAAGCGCTCCTTGCCCAGCTAAATGCCAAAGAAGCCTCGTTTTCCAAAGAGCTAGCCGAGTAGACTAACCGTGCTGAGGTTAGCTTGGAGTTTCGAGACAAGAAGATTTCGGAACTGGAAGGGGCCCTTGCAAAACTCCAGCAGGAGGCGAAGTTGGAGTCCGACGCGAAGGAAGATTTGGTGGCCTCCAAGGATCAAACCATTTCTTCAATGGGCGAGGAACCAGAAATCCTCCGTGCCGAACTGGCAAAGAAAAATGAGGCTATGTCTGCAGCAAAGGCCCAGGCCCAGTCTGACGCGAAGGCCTTAGAAGAGAAGATGAGGTCAGATGTCGTTGCCGCCGCTGTCCTCGAGCGTGGTCGTGGATTCTTCCTCGCCAAAACCCAAGTTCAACGCCTCCACCCCCAGATTGATCTCAGCCAGATGGGAGCATTCAAGAAGGTGACTCCCGCCGGATTGGTCGGTCCCGACGATCCTCCCGGCTTTGTCGCCGAATTTTTCCTGAATGAAGAAGATGTAGAGGGAAACAAAGAATGTTAGCAGTATTTAGTCGATCTTGTAATAACGATCTATTTTCCTGTTATTTGTTAATGAAAATTCCAAGTTCCCTTTGTGTTTTTCCTTGCTATGTTTCTCTTTTCCCTTTTTTTTTTAACTTCACTCGAGCTTAGGCCTTCCTTCTCCGCCAACGCCGTACCCATTATGAGCCTTGGGCGCACGTATCATACTGAGGAAACTCTTAGACTGTGAGTCACACGAATCATCCTTCTTATAGAGTCCCAACCCCCGCCGCCCCTTAAGTTCCTTTCTTCCAAACTCCAACAGAGGTTTATCGTTGACCACCGGCTAGGAGCACTTTTGACTTTATTACGATTTGCCTCATCTTTCAAGGAAAACTCCTCGAGAAACCGCTTTGGCAATAACTCTTGGAAACTGAACTTAGTGTATAAATAGCAGTTAACCCATAACAGTCTTCACATCTCATTCTGTTTCTGAATTCGAGCATCACAATGGCATCCTTCGAAAGTTGCATCAGTGAGCTGAGGAAGAAGGCTTTGACGAGGATCTCTTTATCAACGTTAGACATCTAGAGAATCTGAGCGTCTATCAACTGACCAATTAGTTACTAGGCAAGGTCCTAACCCAGAGATGGACATCAAACTTAGAGGATTCCTTGTGTTTGTGGAGGAGCTTCAAGATCTGTTCCAGCGGGAGCTAAACAATTATGCCGCTATTTGAGCGGTGGAGGCTTCGCTGGAAGCCATGGCGGAGAGTCCTAAGAGGCAGGAGGTTCGCCAGAACTTGGTCCGATTGGAGTACAAACAGCACCATCTAGAGCTTGAGAAAACATAGTTTCGTCGTCAATGTAAGGTTATGAGAAGAAATCCTCTGTTTTAAGATGTAATGCAAATGGTGCAAATGATATGAATAAAAAAGTTTTTTTTTATGAATGCCTCTAGATGTGTGCTAGTATGAATGCGTGAGCAGATAAATAATGAACGAAAAAAATGAAAACGAGTGAATAGATAAATGGGCGAGGCGGGCGGCCGGCTATGAATTTCGCCTTTCGTTTCTTCGTCGTTTAGCACGTGTTTTCAGGGCTTGATTCCGAGTTTTGCGTGAGTAGCTTTGAGAGTGTGCCATGTATAACTAGGACTTTTGCTTGGTATTGGACCGAGGCTTTTGTTCACACGCATATTTCCCGTAAGAGCAGGTGTGGCCCCACCAGCCTTATTAGGCGGGGTCTTATAGTTGCTCGGGGCCCAATGACCATATGGGTTGCACGAGAGTTTAGCCTAGTTAAAAATGCTCGCCCGCGTTTCGGGAAGACTTGACTCGCCCATATTTCGGGGAGGTTCTTTGGATAAGAAGCTTATCCGCACACGTCGCCAACGGGTGACTACGGTCAGCGCCGGACTTTCCGGAGCGATCCCTAGACATCAAAGTCGTGTTGGGATCGCCACCTTCAGGGAATTTTTCCCACCGGGCTTCCGTCTCAGTTTAATTGTTAGGAGTATTGCTGAGAATATCCTTTTGTATTTGATTTGTAGAAAATTTTACATCAAGGGATGCGTCGTTAAAAAACTCCCGTGACGGAGAAAAAGAGTGCATCTTTGTTTTGGTCCTAGCTTTTCAGTTGTTTCTTCGCCATGTTCCTGCTTAGTGACTGGCTCCCCTGATCAGAGTATCACGCCTAGCACTCCATCCTCGTCGCCCTGTTTGACCACCCTGTAGTAGAAATGGATTTTCCCTTGTTCACCCTCCCGCTCGGTGCAACGGGCTGACTTCGTTGGCCTCCTACTCTCAACTCTTAGCTGCTCGCATTTCCTCTTATCCTGGATAAGTTGGTAGAAGACAACGTTGACCTCTTTAGCAGGGAGCAAAAGGAAGCAACTCCCTGGGGGCTACTCGCATTCAGCAAACCTCCACGGAGGGCAAGAGAGAAGGAAAATGGGGCGGGACTAGAGGTAGACAAAGGAGAAATTCGTCGGACTTGGGAAAGGAGAGAGGCAGAAGGAAAGGGTAACCGGTCACAGTGCCAATAGGCGCCCTTCTTGCTCGATGGTGAGCCAAGGTTCAATCGCTAGTACGCCCCTACTGGTTGCATCCATGTCACAGTTCTCCCGACGCCGCTCATTATCAGCACGAACAAAGGGTTCATTTCGCCCTATCTCCTGGGCTCCCTCGCCCTGACTTTCCTCTTTCTTCAACCTTTTTACTTTTTCGCTAACCCCCCGTTCTCGCTTACCCGTGTCGTTCTGGCTCTGTTTAGCCGGACGCTCTTGTCCGCCTTCAACGACCTCAATCTCATGACACCTGTGTCTGTCACTAGCTCCCTTTCTACCATACAAGTCAAGGCAGTTGCTGTAGCATTTCTTCGCCCCCCTCTAATCTACCGCTATTTTCCTTATCCTTCCGCAGAGTACTGGATATTTTACCGCGAGGTGGGCCGTTGATATCACTGCACGGAGGCGATTCAAAGTGTTTCGTCCTATGATGACGTTATATGCTGCTACAACTTGTAAGACTAGATACCTTACCCTTAGAAGCTCAGCGTCCTCGCCCACTCCAAAGGCTGTGTCCAAATCCACATAGCCGCGCACCCGAACTTGCTTTCCCGAAAAACCTACCAGGTTTCCTGTATATGGCATCAAATCCTTGTCTGTTAACCCCAACTGTCCAAATGTGTCTCCGTAGATGATATCCGCTGAGCTGCCTTGGTCCAATAGCACCCTCTGCACATTGAAACCATTAATTCTTACCAATATCACCAACTGATCATCTGTATGGGCCTTGATTCCCTCAAAATCTGCTGACGATATTACTATATCTGGGTGTTGGCACCTAAATGGAGCTGGATACTCCTGTGCCGATGCTACCGCCCTTACTTGCTTCCGCCTCGCCGTCGATGTGATGTCACCCTCGTCAAAGCCCCCTGCGATTGTGTTGGCCGTTTCGACTGACGCCCCGCCTTTGTCATTGACAGCTTCCTCCGCTTCCTTTCCCCTCGCCGTATTCATCTTCCCTTTACCTGCGATTGGCATTCGCCTTCGGCTATCACGTTGGTTCCCGTCTAATTCGTGACCTGTCACCCGTGGTTGCCTCGCCCTGATCAGCTGCCTAACTTGGCCCTTCAGCGATAATCAGTCACTGGTGTTATGGTCTTCCAAGTTGTGATATTCACACCACCGGGATCGGTCCTTTACCCCGTGCCAAGGATCGATTCCGCTTTTGCCATCCTCGCCCGTTTCCGCAACCGTCGCTTCCTGGAGCGACTTTGCCAATTCCTCACTCGAGTGCCACCCCGGCCTCCGTCGCCGGCGAGAGTTAGTTGTCCGCCAAGGACGCTTACACTCTATGCCCTATCTTCCCGAACATAGTAGCTTTTCCTTGAACTTCTTAATGAATTGGCCAACTTCCTTAACCTTTCGCACATTACTTACCTCCTTATCCTGTATCCGTTTTCTCGCCAGCGACACCTTTGCCGCCATCACGCGTTTCCTTTTATATGCGTCGTCCTCCTCTTCTAGGATGTAGTTTCTTGCTCGGGCGCGAACTTCCGTCATCGAGCTCGCTGGTTTCCTACTCAGCTCGCAGCTCAGCTTTCGTACCATCAAACCGCTTTTGAAAGCGCACACGCACGTCCGAGACTCTAATTCCTCGAACTTCGTGGACGCAGCATTGTACCGCTCCATGTACTGCTTCAAGGTTTCCCACTCCCTCTTCCGAATATCGAACAGATCTTCGATCGTTCCTGCAGAGAACTGGACAAGGAATTTGGACGAGAGGTCGCGAAATTTCGCTATGGATCCTTGAGACAGAGTCATAAACCAAGCCATTGTCGCACCTCGAAATGTAAATGGAAGCATCCTGCACTTCACAGCGTCAGAAGCCGTGTTCACCGCCATCTTCTCATTGAACTGAAACAAATAGTCTTTTGGATCGGTTCGCCCATCATACGTCTCCAACGCAAGGTTTCTCATGCCATCCGGTAGGGTCACCTCTCTCACCGCTACTGAGAACGGCTCGAATTTTGCAGCAGCTTCAGCCTCCTTTGCCTCTTCATTCCACTGCCCGAGGCGGTAATACTTCAATTCTTCCTGCAAACAATCGTTTTGCAGTCTCACGTCGCTAGCTTTTGCCCGTCGCGTTTTTTTGCGGCGCAGTCTCCCTATCCTTTTGCAGCGCGGTGAGGATTCGTGCTTCTGCTCCATTTCCTCACTACGCCCTTGGCGGCGTGGCTTCATCAAGATCTATCAACGGACCGAGAATCCAAACAAAGAATCGGGAACCGAAAATCCACAAGCCGAAAAGAATTTCCTCCGAAAATCAAACTTCACTCAACCAGAGCACAATCCACGTAGTCCAGGAATCGAAATCTACCGTTCCCCACAGATGGCGCCAAATGTTCTAACCATGAAGATTGAGATGAGGTATAGTACCTAGAGTGTAAGGAACGTGATGCGAGATTCCTAGCGAGAATTAGAGCGTAACCGCTTTAGAGAGAGAAAGTAACTGGATTTCAATCTTGTTATTTCTCCAATGAGCTAAGAGTCCTTTACAATTGGTATTCATCCCCTATTTATAGATGTAGAGTTGGGCTTGGCGCCTCTAACCCATCCTAATGGGCCGGTTGGGCCTCTGGGAGGAGGCCCAAGTCCCTGGTCTGCCCGTCGCCCTAAGCTGGTGCTCCTGGGCGAGGGACCCTAGGGCTCGCCCAATCCAAAAATGTCTGATAGCTTCGATTTTTCTTTTCAAAAACCTTCCCTACTAACTCAACATGCTATTATCACCATTGGTGCGCTCGGATTTTCACCGAGTCGCCGTAGATCTGAAATCTGAGCCAAAAACCCATTTTCACTCAACCGTTACTTTTTCAAGCTTAAAGCCTTAATCTTGCTTAGTGCCGTTGAGATTAGTTGCTGCTAAAGGTCTTGTTTATCACTATTCAAAATCTGTTTCAAAAAAAATCGACTTTGAGTTTTCGGGCAATTTTATTGAACCAAAAAGTCCCTATTCTAGTTTTAGTTCCCGTAATTGTTCCGAGTGTTTCCCTATCCTAGATATCACCTAAGAATACCTAGGAATTTAATTAGATCGAAGAAAAACTTCAGGAAACCCTATTTTTGGTAGTGGCCGAGACTTGTGGGTATGGTACCATGTCCAAAAATAATTTTTGGGTCTGTATGGCCTGAGCTATATCATAGCTCTTTCAGTTGTCAAAATTTTGGCTTTGGTTTCGTGTCGTTCCGAGTTCTGTAGCTCGAGTTATGCGCGTTTTAGCGAATAAATGTCCTATTGTCCATTCGTGCCTAAATATCAAACTCTAAAGCTTCGAAAGCTTCTTTTCGGGTTTTGATTAGTGTTTATAGTTTATATTGTTTCTTAGTGACTAAGCAAAGATACTTTTCTTAAGGTCTGGAACGAGTGGAGCCGAGGAATGAGGTTTTGGAGCAAGTTGTGAGGTTTCACGACGGAGGAGGACGCTCCAGGGAACTGCTGAGTTCAGGAACTTGGTTTTGGATCGGATTGCGATGTTGAGCTTGGCTGGAGAAAATTAAAGGTAAGGGTAACTCGGTTTAGAAGCGTCATTTGAGTCTTGCATGCTTTAATCGCACTGCTTGCGTTTGAGATGAAGATGTTTAATCTGATTGGCGTTTGATTGAAATATTGACATGCTTGCAATGTTGTATACTTTCTTATGTTAACTGTTTCTGAGGCTTGTGCCAAATGTTTTCTGCGGTTTCGGCCATTGTTAAACCTCGAGGCTTATGCCTTTGTTTTCTAGGGCTTAGGCCATTATTCCTTGCTTAATGATTTACTTGATGAGTTGGTATGCATAATTGAATTGACTTATGCTAGTTGATAATATGAATAACATGTGATTTGAATTACCCAAGTGGCGGTGAGGAGGTGTGGTCCTATCATTGTCTCGTCTTGTGTGACGCTATAAATGGCGATCAGGAGGTGTGGTCCTATGATTGTCTCGTATGTGTGACGATGTGAAAGTGGCAATGAGGAGGTGTGGTCCTATCATTGTCCCGTCTTACGAGACGTTATTGATTGACTCATATTGTTGGTTTTATTGCCATCTGATATGTTGCTAAGTTGTAGATATCTGAGTTAATCTATGTTGAAGTTCTTGATAACTTAGTTAAATCAATGTTGTTAAGTTGTTTATATCTGAGTTTAATCTATGTTGTTAAGTTGTTGATATCTGAGTTAATCTATTTTGTTAAGTTGTTGATATCTGAGTTAAATCCATATCGTTGATTTTGCTGATATATGATTTGAATTCATGTTGTTGGATATATGTTGTCATCTATCTTGAATTAAGTTGCTAGCTTATGTGACATGTTATGAACTTAAATTGGAATAGCATGCTTTTCTCTTTTATATGTGGCAATTGTATGGAGTTAACCTTTTCTGCTTGCTACTTGTTGTTTGGGCGCTTAACGCTATTAGCCGATGGAGAATCTTTGATGAAGTTTAACATTTGTACGAGTTGGAAATGAGGACTTGAAGAACTGTGAAAGACTCGAAGAATAGTCGGGTGTAGGGCTAGAGTCTTGGGATAGAGATCGTAGCGAGTATGTCAGTTTTATGGTGTCATTGCATAATAGATTCTTTGTTGAATCTGTTTCTACTTGTTAGGTTTTGTAGGTTGTGTGCTTTCGTCTTTACCCTCGGGTACTTGCCTTGTTCAAGGCTTGATGTAAATTTATTTACAGTTGGGAGTAGGCATGACATGTTTTGGAAATACTTTGAAGAGAAAAAAAAAATACTCGTGTTTATAAATCCTTTTGGAAAACATTGCATATTTATTTTAGCAGATTATTAACGGTGACCCCTGAAAGTCGGGCCGTTACAACTCCTATCCATGTTTAGAGCCACGAATCATCCCGCGGGTGCTGCCATCGAACCCAATGAGGAGGGTGATCATTCACCACCACCAGATACACCGGCCTTTGCAAACACCTCCCAAAGCGTATGAACTTCCCTCACCACACGATGCACCACCTGTAAATCCCCTGAAAAACTAAATCTGCAACGCTGCTTCCAAACTACCCAAGCTCTTGTAAGCACCACTGTCAGCCCAAACCCGCGAAACAAATTCAACCACTCACCAAACTCCATGTGTGTGAAAAACTTATCAGGAAGTACGAGCCCGATTGTGTGCAACACCCTCATAGCCAGTGGGAAATCCCTAACACAATGCATTAGTGTCTTTGGAGCTCCATGAAAACGCTTGCAGACGTCATTAACTGCTAAATTTTGGTGCACCAACACAGCCATAGTCGGGACAACATTGTGGAGAGCTTGCCAAACGAAAAACCGCACATTCTCCGGCAAGGGCAACTTTATATCTTCTTTCAAATAAAAAAATATAATTAACATGTTATTTAAATTTAAATTGCACTACCACAAAAAAGGCCTTGGGTAGCGGTTATATTGTGAATTGGGTAGCGGTTCTGGAACCGGCGCATAACTCAGCGCTGCTAAAGTTGGGTAGCGGTTCTGAACCACTTCGTAATAAAGAGTTGGGTAGCGGTTATAAAGAGTTGGGTAGCGGTTCTAGAACCACTGCGTAATATAGAGTTGGGTAGCGGTTCTGGAACCACTGCGTAATATAGAGTTGGGTAGCGGTTCTGGAACCGCTACTAAACTCCATTTTTTTTTTAAAAAAAATACCTCATTTGGCCAATTATCCAGGACTAGTTTACATTACGCTAAATGATGCACCAGAAAAATCTCAATGCACCAACTAAAATACAACTTCTTAAAATAATAAATTTTATTTATATGGAAATAGTACTTAGCTAAATTCATACATGATTCCAGTAAAAGCCATTGACTTACATTAAAAAGCTAATAGAACATAGCTGAAACAAAATACAACTAACACTAATGCTGCAACATCTTGCACTCTTGCTTAGGCGTCAGTTCATTTAGACATCTCACATCCTGTGAAAACTCTTCATATCCATTTGAACATTTCACATCCTGCAAAAATAAGCAAGCCATTCAAAACAAAAACATCATTCTATATATTCTTAAAAAGATACTAGAAGAGAGAAAAAAATCATCATTTGACAATAAATTTGGTAAACATTCACATACCTTATATGGAGATTGTGAGGATTCGGAAGGGATCGACTCTCTCATAAATCCCAATACATAGTATCTGCAATTTATGCCATTTGATGATGTCTGATTTCTTTATCGGCACCCCATGTTTCCTATTAGCAAGATAAATCTTTACAATCATACAATTGACACCAACAAACACTGATCATAATATTCAATAAATGCATTAAAGTAACATCTAGTATGAGCTTCATGAAAGCTCATTGTCTTTTTACAAAACATACACAATTATGTAATTCTGAATCCTGCCTGAAAATCATATGTGCAACAGTACACACCACCAAGAATATGACAAGAAAAAAGGATCTAACTTGTAGATTATTAAAATTATGAATTGCTATCAACCCAAGGCCCGCATGTATCCAATGTAAGTAAATGCAGGGCTATCAGGTGGACCAAACATCCTTAAGGCTTCAGGTCATAATATGATATTTATGTCTATCATAGTAGTCAATAGCGGCAAATAGCGGCGCTATAGCGGCGTAGCGGAGCGGAGCGGCTCCCTGCCGCTATTGAGATGAAATAGCGGCCAACTTCACAATAGCGGTCGTAGCGGCGCGAATAGCGGCCAAAATAGCGGCAGATCGCGGCCAATAGCGGGAAATAGCGGCGCTATATGAATGAAGGAGAAAATGACTCAAGCCCATTCGTTTTAAATCGTTGGGGAACCTTTTTATGGGCATGTTAGGACTTCTCAGGGCCATTATAGGTCAAAATTGAAAGAATTAAGCTTCATTCTTCATTCAGATTTGCAAATTCGACTTCTTTACCTTACTTTTGAGAAGTTATTAGTTGTGTGTTATTGTTCAAGACTTATGATTTTTATTTCTATTATGAATGTTATGAATTTTAGGCAATATTTGACATTGTTTGCTATTTATATGTATATAGTATTAAACTATTAATGATATAAAATTACATAAAAAAATTCAGAATAGCGGCCATCCCGCTATGCGCTATCACGCTATCCCACTTTTGGGGCCAGCCGCTACGCGCCGCTATGCGGGATTGACTACTATGATGTCTATTAGATTGTTATATTATTTGCTTATGTTCTGTCAATGAAAAAAAAAACACATTAATCCAACATTGCAAACTAGTCAAGACCCAAAACTAAATAGTAAATGCAACTACTATAGTAAAGAGTAACATATACCTCAAAAGATGAATATCGTACATTTCATTTGATAGCAAACAAGGCAGTTAAAAGAAAAATTACAATACCATAAAGGGGGAAAGTAATTTAGATCATGGTGACTACAAAAAAAGCCTCAAACATATATATTAGATAGAGTTCTAACAGTACTTTGGCTAATAGTGAGCAACAACTTGACGACAACATTAAGCACCATAGAGACAAGTTTTATGTTTACCTCAGCTACAGTTCCTTGGATTGCATAGACCAAGACATGAGCTTTGCTTAATCTGAAATAACAGAATCACAAACAAAAGCAAAAGATAATATGAAAATACCAACTAGAGTTGTTCAGAACACTGTAATTAGACACACAACAAATATAAACAATAAAAACATAAAGAGAAAGAATCACCACCCACAACAGTGAAAGTGAAATCTTACCTTCTATTCGGTGCCTGTGAACTTTCTCTTGGGACTAAATATTGTAATATGACAATCATACCTAAGCACGGTATCAGATCTGGATTGCTTGTACAATTTAAATCTAAGATCCACTATGCAGGTCTAACAAAGTAAAATGAAATCCAAGGAAGTACGCACAATGCACCGCACCCACAAACTGGAATCGTCCATCTAGAATTCAAAAAGAAAATAAATTCAAATCCATACACTACCACACATAATCGAAATGAAAAAGTCAAGATATATTACTAATCATGTCAATCAATATATTATTGTAATGTATCAGATACAAATCATTTAGATACAAGTCGAAATGTATCAAAGCAAAGCAAAACAAGTCGAAATGACGAAACATCACATGGCTAGTCCCCAAAACCAAACGAAATCAAAATCATAGGGAAATAGACACTCATCAAATTAGTTGAAGAGAAAGGAAGAGACCACACAGGTTTTGCAAGAAAGGGAGATTGAAACCTGAAAAGCTGATAAAGCTCTGAGCAAGAGCTCCGCATCTTTGTCGATCCAGAACCCGAGCTACCCTGAGCAAGCACTTCGTCCAGAACCAGAGCTACCCTGAGGCCGCAACTTCGTCCTGAACAAGAGCGGTCCTTGGCGGCCAGAAGAACGGAGAACGGTGGGAGAATGGCGGGGGTCTCGCGTGAGAACAGTTAGGGTTTGAGGTGGGAAACGATCGAGAGGGAGAAAGGTTAAGGGTTATTTTTTTGTCAACAACTATACAACAAAAACATAAGGGTAAGGGTTTTTTTAACGAAAAAAAAAACATATATTGGGTAGCGATTCCCATAACCGGTGCCCAACACCGGAATTTTTATATATTGGGTAGCGGTTCTCTTAACCGGTGCCCAACACCGAATTTTTTAGGTTTAGTAGCGTTTCTTTTTGTTAAAATCTTATTTTTTATATGTTTTACATTTTTATAACACTTGGGTAGCAGTTAACATAGAACCGCTGCCCCAGAGCCGCTGCCCATCCCACTTTTTGTGGTAGTGTTGTATGTTTTTTTTTTTTTGTGAATATTTAAAATGTATGTGAACTCAAGAGAAAAAATGCTCTTTCTAAATATTAAGAATGCTTTATAAAATAGGGGTTGTTACACGGTTAAACCCTAAGTATATCTTTAACATTAGCGTAAGCGTAGCCGATGCTAACTTTTTGGCTAAGATTTTGGGTCATGACATTAGCATAGCTCTGAATAACGCAATAATATAAAACATGTACCATAGGCCGTTTGAGTGGGCTAATCCGATACTACAATTGTTGACGGCGAAATGATTTTTTTGTCGAATATGGAAATGACGACCAATAATCAACAAAGCGTGCAAATTTGCTAAAGTAAAAGCCACGTGCCAACTATGTCAAGGGGACATGAAATTAAACTCAAGATAATAATAGCCTAAAAGGTATAACTTTGACAATATTAGAGGAACTGGTAAAGTGGATTTGGCGTTAGTATGATCGTCGTCACCGACATCAACTTTCATATCCTTAACTATTACTGCTTACATCCACCCTTTGGTTGTGTAACCTGGATTCTCACAGTATTGGCAAATGACTGTGCGGCCAGAGGGTGGGGAACTAGAACATAATTTGTTTTGAGAGTTTCCATGATGTATCTATGGTTTTTTGGATAGATGCTTGAAATGCTGAAAAACATGTCAGTGAGAACATATGGTTGTTGGAGGGGCTCGTGACGTTTCAAGTAGACTTCAAAGTCTATCAGCTTTTCATGCAGTTTCTCAAATTCTATTGGTGTGTCACCAACCTGTATCGCTACTGCAACCTCATGAAACTCAATTCCAAATCCATTCAGAGTGTTGAAGACTAAATCAGTGTTGTCAAGAGGTTGATGGATGATGGCAAGCTCATCAGAGAGAGCTATAATTTGATTCATGTTGGAGGAAATAGAGATCACCTTTGAACAGATGAGACAATTTTTCCTTGAGCTAAAAAATGCGACTGCAAGAACGATTTGCATACATAGTTCTAAGAATATCTCATGCATCTGTGGATGTTTCAACACCACCAAGCATGGTGATTATAGTGTTAGCAACATAACTTACAATGGCAGGAAAAATTAGTTGATCATGGTGCATCAAGTGAGTGTAGGAAGGATTGATTTTGGTGTTAGCTGCATCGGTGAATTTGACAAAGCAGAGAAGGTTGCCATCATTGTAACCCATAAGTTCATAACCAATAGAGGGAGCATTGAATTGAACCCCCCAAAAGGTTAGTTATAAACAGAAAGTCTAGGGTAAATTTGAATCCCTGCATTCAGCGAAATGAGAGCAGTGTTGTTGTTTTCTCCAAAGGTAGGGTTAGTGCCAACAGAAAGGGTTTCAAAGAATGAAGTCGTGATCAGAGGAGATAAAAAGGAGTTGTAAGCAAAGGAGATGAGGCTATGAATACCAAAAAAGGTATGAAATAATTCCAATTGCATTGGTTCATTACATATAATTGAATACTATATATACAAATGCAAGGAATTATGACTATAAAAATACAATAAATAAATGAATCAAAAATTTTAATATCACATCAAATTTGGAATGATTATGTTGATGATAATAAGAGAAGTGTGGAGAGTTGTTGCTTGACTAGATGGAATAGTTTTTTGCCAACTAATTTTTTTTTCAAGCCAATAATTTAAATTTATCTTAAGAACTAGCCTTTTTCAAATTGCATGGATTTTGATCAGTTCACCTCAATTTCATAAACTCCTTTGAAATCCAATGTAACCAACGTTTTGTTGAAGTTCATCTTTTTTTATTTATCTTATAGACTATTCAACGGAACAATATATTTCATTAGTTAATACAACAACAAGTCCAACCAGACCCCCGAGGTTGTGTACAATAGCCCCCATGATGATACCCGCGATTCAAACAATTTCCGTTGCAAACTGGTGCACTCACGCATGGCCCTCCTAAGCAGAATATTGGACTAGTGTATCCTGTTACAGAACCTGTAGTAAGAAGTTGACATTTATGCTCATAGTTAGTAGATTTTAAATGTTAAAGTTCACCATAATTATGTATTACAAATTTTCATGTTAGCTACCCAATACCCGAGTAAAATATTTTGATTTGAGCTTGACATCTACAAAAATATGCTTTAATTTTTTAAAAACTCCATTTGAAAATTTATAAATAAAAAACTCATACAAATGTTACTTAAATGGAATACTAACAAGTAAGAACAAGAAAATCATTTTCCAAATCATTTTGGTTGGTCATGAATTGAAAATAAAACTTAAGAGATAAAACTCACTTCAATCTTCTTACCTGATGATAAAACCAAAGCAAAGAAAAAGATTCCGAAGAGAAAAGATTGAGATTTGCTGAATGCCATTTTGTGAAAATTTAACTTTTGAATTCTAAATTTTATAATACAAGGACTGGATACACTCTTCCATTATATACTATTTTTTGGAAAAGGTTAGAAAAGTAAAATTCAGACAAAGGAAAATAAATAAATGATTGTACTAAAAAAATAATCATTTGTAGTTACCATTTATAATATTTTCAATTCCCTTATTTTGCTTTAGTCTAACCAAAAACTGAAAAATATTCAATGTCATCTTTGAATAACAAAAAATATTTTAAAGTAGATGTAGCCTCGTGGATGTGACTAACC
Organism: Lotus japonicus; assembly: GCF_012489685.1. Classification (NCBI taxonomy): domain Eukaryota; kingdom Viridiplantae; phylum Streptophyta; class Magnoliopsida; order Fabales; family Fabaceae; genus Lotus; species Lotus japonicus. The sequence continues at coordinate 33,369,900 of NC_080045.1, read as the reverse complement.
ATTAGTCAAACAAACAATTTAATAAGAATACAATAATATCCTTAATTAAGAAGTAATATCTTCTTCCTTCATCTAGTTATATATTTTTTACATATATTTTTATCTTATTATTGTTCAAATTAAAAGGTTATGATCATTAAATATAGATTTTGAAATTTGGTTATTAATTTTTAGTCAAACAAATATTATAATAAAAAGATAATAATCCTTAATTCAATCAACTCTTTTAATAGTACTAATTTTTCCCTTCATCTAATTATATATTTTAAAGTATATTTGTATTTTAATATTTTTCAAATGGCTATGATCATTGGAATATAGATGTTGGAATATTCTCATTAATTGTTAGTAAAAAATAATAAAAATAAAATAATATTTATAATTTGTTAACTTTTTTTAGTAGTAATACCTTCTCAATTCATATGATTATATATTTTAACATATATTTTTATTTTAATATTTTTCAAAAGGTTATGATTTTTTGCCTTTGTGGGATTTTTGTATGGAGTTGTAGTTTTTTTCCTTTGAGAGGGGGGTTGTTCTCTCCTCGTTTAATTTTATATAAATAAATCATTTGCTCTTTAAAAAAAAAGTTATGATTTTTGAAATATATATGTTGGAATATTATCATTATCTTTTGGTCAAACAGATATTTTATAAACACGAAAATAATATCCTTAATCTTATCAATTTTTTTTAGCAGTAATACCTTCTCCATTCATCTAGTTGTATATGTAAAGATATATTTTGTTGTAATACTTTTCAAAGGATTATAATCATTGGAATATAGGTGTTGGAATATGGTCATTAGCTATTGGTCAAAACAAATATTTCAATAAGAAGAAAATACTATTCAATCTTATGAACTTCTTAAGCTGTAATACCTTGTCTCGTCATCTAGTTATATATTTAACATACTAGTATTTTACTATTTTTTCGAAAGGTTAAAATTTGTTGCAACATAGATGTTGGAATTGATTTGCCTTAAAGCCTGGGGAAGGAGATGTCCCAAAATCTTCATATCTTTCATTGTTCTTTCAACATCTTTTGTTTCTGAGTTTCCACTAGTTGCTTGCAATTGTGGAATCATCAAGTTGACAATGAGTCTTCACTTTACATTTGTTTCTCATTGTGGTAAAAGATGATTTTCCCACAGCCAAATGTTTTTGTTCAGATTAGACCTAGATAACCTCATGTGTCTTAGTGGCGGAGTACATCTAAGAGTGGCTTTGAAGGCGCAGTGGTGTTGGATGCAGGCGTCGAGGGGGTACACTCCAATGCTCAAGTAATTTTATGAGCAAGGAGAGAAATCAAGAGCTTTAAAAGAACTCAAGGTGAAATTCTAAAAATGAACGCCATGTTATGTAAATGAACGATTGAACCTGTATTTAAAGCATCAAAAACTATGTTTTGTGCCTCTGTGAGTGCATAGAAAGTTCTTAAGTGAGAACATGTGAATGCATGGTTGGCTTCACGCCACCATGAGGTAGAGTTCATTCACTCAATAATGGAGTTTTCCTTTACGGCGCTTGCTTAATTGCAAGCTCTTTGGGTGGCAGCGATGCCTTTGGGCCTTTTGGCCCAATAGGCGGCTGGAACAAGAAACTATCTTCTTTAGTCATTGAGAAATCCTTTTGGGGTTTTCTCGAGGTTTTTGCTATAGTGGCAGAGTTTTATGTCAATTTTATGCTGCTAGGTTACTGTACTCATGTTGAGAGGGGTTGTTTCTCAACACTTTTTTTTTATATATATATATATATTATTTTCTTTCTGAAAATAAATAATAAAGATAAATAACATAGATAAGGGATAGAAGATCACACAAGTAATTTTATCCTAGTTTACCCTAACATTTGACCACATCCCGTCCCCAAACACCTTGAGGTATTTTCCACTATCTTCACAAAGATCCAAAGAGTACCACATGTCCAAATTTACATGAGTACTATTTTCCACTCTCCTCTTTAGGCTGATCTAGAGTTTTCTGTGCCATCAGTCTCTGATAAAGGCTGATCTAGAGTGAAACATCTTCATTAATAGACTTCCCTTGAACTACTAAATAATCGACTTCTCAAAATAAGCCCCGAACGAATTATCAAGCGACGTCTTTCTCTGTGTTCATTGATGGCCTTCGAGATACGATTTCTAGGAGCAAAGTAGCAGTCATTTTTGCAAAAGCGGGAACATTGAGAGACGTCTATGAACAGCAGAGAAGAAAGGTAGGCAGACGCTTCAAGGTGGTTTTTGTCAGGTATGCCACATATAAGGAGGCTTGGAGAGATATTCGACAATTTAACGGGATTCGCCTGGAAGGAGCATATCTGGATGTAAAGAAGGCAAAGTATCAAGGAGGAGCAAAGAAAAGGAGAACAACAGGGTGGGAGCATGATCAGCGTATAAATTATGGATCAGAGGACGTGTATGGAAGCAAAAGAGTTTACAACCACATACAGAGGAGGGAAAGATTCCTAGCAGTGAAGGAATTAAGACCCCGCGGATGAAATTTCCGAAATAAGCTCTGAATAGAAAAACCTTTTGCTCAGGGTCTCACTTTAAGTCCTTGCAGAGATAAAACCTAACTTTATTGAGTTTCCGGAAAGCGAAACTTATCGAGCTTATAGTCGAAAGTTCGATAATGGAACACACGTCAACAGAAAAATACCCTAAGGGTCTTATTTTCTCGCCGCTGTCGAATTATAACTTAAATTGTGCTCTAGTAGCAGAACTAGCCTTTTTCGGACACTCTAAACCTTAGCCGGGTGTGAAAACGACTCTTGCTATCATTCAAACTCACAATAGTGTCATAATTAAACATACTAGTGTTTTTTACCCGCGCGTTGCACGCGGAATATGTCTATCGTATTTGGTACGTCAATCAATACTTTGATTATTAAAAATATATTAAACAACATATGAAATAGAAGAGTCTGAAATGCTAAGTAAAATCTAGAAAGCATGAGCAGAAGTTTGAGTTGACACAACCCATATGTGCTTTTGATGTTCTTCGGCGACTCCACCGTCAAGTTGTTCTTCTCCACCGTGAATCTCTCCATTGACCATGACGTCGCCAACAGCAACATAAACCTAAAAAGAAACCCAGAAAGAATCCTCTATATAAGAAATTATTCTTGCTCTCTCACTCTAATTTGGAGATTTCAAGAAGACCAATCCAATATGGGCAAACCTGTAATCATGATGAGAACATATCAGTAAATTGAATTTGCATAAGTTAAAAATAAACTAATAAAAATTATTCTTTAATTGCTTACATGAGAATTTTTCTCAGGGTCATATACTTCAGGTGGTTCTGCCATGGGATTAACCCCGTCTTTACGAATACTTTCTTCAACCTATAACTCAAGGAGAAAAATCACAAATGTTATTTAACCCAAAAGTCATAAAAATGCAGAGAAGCCAAAGACATAAAAGGTCTCAAAAGTCTTAAAATCCAGTTGCAAAAGAAAATCAAAATACAGCAAGGAAGAACTCAAATTGGGGGAACAAACAAAAAAACAAACAGATCATGAGGAGATTCAGTCAATTAATAATTACTGCAGGATCAAGCAGAAATAATAAAGCTGTCATCATGATTCTGAGAGACTCAAATACAAAATCATCATCTTTAAGGACTAAGATACATAATACCTTGATTGCGGATGGAATAAAGCAATGAAAATTTCAATTGGACTTCAAACGTAACATACAAAAATAATGCAATTAGAGATGACATTCATGAGTCAATTCATAGAATAGAGACAAGTTAATTCAAAGAAAATATATGGACCCGATAATCTTGAGCCAATTTAAAATTAAAACAAAACACAGATGAGAATAAAATGTCACGGAGGCCACAGCTGAGGCAAATGGGTCATGCTTTCTATATCTCATTTCCTCCATCACTTTCTTTGTGGTATACGTTAACATAAAACTACTATATTTGTCACTATACTCTCTCTTTCTATGAAAGAGATCATGAGTTCATGACATGCTAACCTTAAGTTCAGATCATGAAATGCAAGTGCACTGCGCTTGGTAAGCAAGAAAATAAATTATTAATGACTTTAGAGGAGAATTGTAATTACCTTTGGATTTGTGGTGTTGATAATATCAAATATTGGATGACCAATGAGTATTATACCAGGGGAGAACATCCGCAGTAGCTTCTTGCTTGTGGCTATCATCAATTCAAGAAAAAAAAAAGAACCCACTTTTGACATACCTTGCACCCCATTATAACCTGTCAAATAACACCATAAGGGAAAACAATCATTGGCAACTCCTAACAATGTAACAAAGGACATTATGCAAAGTTTCTTGAACTTGGATATGTGTGCAATTATTTCCACATATGTCGTAGCAAGCTATTATTAGCAGCTCCCCTGCATATAGCTAGACTTCAAGCTTATGTTTTTAATATTATTAATTAATTAGCAGCTCCCCTGCATTAAGCAATAAAAGGGTTGTTACCAATACAACTTCAAACCAATCACAAACTGTAATAAAAGTCTCATACTCTCATGGGTCACAGTCTCAAGATGTAAGATGAATTCAATTAATTAGAGGACCAAAGAAATAAGAATGCATGATGAAAAATTCACTGAAGTAATTTAAACTTGATAAGTAAAGAAGCCAAACTTAAGTGTATCATCTAAATCAAATCCAGTTCCTTGCCTCTTCTGAGAATCACCCATGGTTGTAAATTTGCTATGTCTAAGCCCCTTTTTCCATCTCTCTCTGTGTAGAAGAAAGTGCGCTAGGTGGACGCGTGATCCTTTGCCTTCCCCTACTTGCATCCATTATCTCATGTAGAATCTTCCCTTCATCACGGTAGTTCAAATCGATGACAGGCACTTTCAATTTCACCCCACAAACAACTGTAATGGATGGTTGCTTTGTCTCTGGGCATGGGTGAACGAAACGACGTCGTGTTGAAGATTTAGATTAGGGCACCGTTGATGTTGGGAAGAAGGGTTCTAATAATGGAGATGTGAAATTTTAATATTTTTATGAAAAATTTCCTCAGATTTAAAGTTACCTTTAAAAAATCGGTTTCAATATTTGTTATGATAATAGATTTTAGGTGAAGAAAAATTTTATTTTTTGAGTATTAATAAATTTTATGTTACTTTTATTGAATTTTCGAATTTTTATTTAATTGAGGATTTTATGAGTTTTTATTGTGATTTGGTAGTTTTTATAAATTTATTTTTATGGTATTTTAATTGAATTTTTAGTTTTTTATTTAATATAGGTAAATCTTAGATAATTATGACAAATCTTTTAAAATTTTAAAATTTTATTAAAAAGTTCTCAGATTTAAAACTACCTTTAAAAAATCGGTTTCAAGATTTGTTATGGAAATAAATTTTAAGTGAAAAGAAAAAGTTTATTTTTAGAGTATTAACTAAATTATATGTTATTTTTATTGAATTTTCGAATTTTTATTTAATTCAAAATTTTATGAGTTTTTATTGTGAATTGGTAAATTTTGATGGTTTTTATTAATTAATTTTTATTGAATTTTTTGGTTTTTTATTTAATCTAGGGAAATCTTAGATAATTAGGGCAAATCTCAGGGAACACGTGTCAACAAAATGATGCAGTATCTTAGATAATTAGGGAAAATATTTTAAATTTTTAATGAATTATAATCTCAGTATTACATATTTTATTTTTATATTGTAGATCATCAGAAAGAATAAAATGAGAAATCAGTGGATTCCTGTAAATATGCAGTAAATTAGGCTAGAGACTTTTCCTAATTTAAAGAGATAATGAAAACGGTTTCAAGATTTGTTTTGGAAATAAAATTAGTAAGGAGTAATCTAGGTAAATCTTAGATAATTAGGGAAAATATTTTAAAATTCGGTTTCAAGATAAAATAACACAATAAAAGAGAATCTATCAAATAGAATGACACGTGAAATTTATTTTTTATGAGAATTAACCTGATAATGACACGTGGGATTTTTTTTAGAGTATTAATTAATTTAATATAAAAATAAACAACCTAAATCCTAATTAATTTATACTCTAAAAATAACTCTAAAATAAAATAAAATATTTCCTGAAATTAACATTAAATAAATAATAAGATAAATTAAGATAAAATCAAGAAATAAACAACCTAAATCCTAATCAAATCTAAAATTTAAAAAGGTAATAAATAAAGATAGATAAAAACTACAAAAATCTAGAAAATCACAACAAAAACTCATAAAATCCTGAATTAATTTAAAATCCGAAAATTCAATAAAAATACCATAAAAATTAATTAATACTCTAAAAATAAATCAAAAATAAATTAAGATAAAACCAATATATAAACAACCTAAATCCTAATCAAATATAAAATTTAAAAATATATTTTTTTATGAGAATTAACCTGAGAATGACACGTGAACATTTTTTTATGAGAATGAACGTGAGAATGACACGACACTAAGAATTAACGTTTTACCCGCGCGTTGCACGGGAAATTTGTCTATTGTATTTGATAAATCGATCGATATTTTAAATTATAAAAAATTTAAGATACTAAGAAGGTAAGAATAATCATAATAAAGATGTAGATATTTAAATAGCATAAATTCAGACACTCAATTCTAGTGTTTTGTAAAGTTTTGCATATATGAGGTATAACTGAATTTTGTTTGCAAAGATGTATATCCGTGTTACATAAAAATTATTGCTTTTGTGTTTTAGATATGTAACAATACATAAATATATAATTATTGTTTACATTATTAAAAGTACACTTAAGTTATATAAAAATGTTTTTTTTTTCACTCGTACAAATTTTCATTTTTCATGTAAAATGTTCCTTCCCGTGAGATCTCGTAAAAAAAAAGTGCAAAAAATCGGTTTGAAATAACATACCTTAGGTACAAACATAGTTGTTAGAGCCTTTAAAAATCCTCCAATCATCTATCCCTCTTCTAATCGTGCTGAAACAAAGAATCCACACACACCTTTTAGGACCTTGCTGGGAGCTAGCAAGATGCATCCTCCAATCCAAAGAATATAGTTGAAGAATGTATCCAACATCAAATGCCTAAATCACCACAAACTACATTCATATCCAATCTGTTTGCATCCAACATCAAAATCCTTCTCCAATAATGGCTATAATACACTATTAGTCATATTTGTTTAAGAATCTAGTTGCATTTGAGTCCATGTTTCTGGAAAACTCATGCTTCGTGTACATGTTCAATTGTCCATGTATCTTGGTTGAGTGTGTATTTTAATATATTTTGAGTCGGTTATTGCTTTCTTTTATTGGTTATTAAAATTATAATGAAATTAATTAATTTATGATATTAGGAGATTGAGTTTGTTAGAAATAAGATATGATAGTTATATGTTTGCTTTTTGAATTTTAAGTCGAGTTGCAGGTACATATAAGAGATGAGATGGTTGATGCAATATCTTAGTTAATTAGGAAAAATATTTTAAAATTTTGATATTTTATAAACTCAGCACTACATATTTTATTTTTATATTGTAGATCATGAAAAAAATAAAAGGAGAAATCAGGGGATTCCGGTAAATATGCAGTAAATTAGGCTAGAGAATTTTCCTAATTTGAAGAGATAATGAAAACTGTTTCAAAATTTATTTTGAAAATAAATTTAGTAACGAGTAATCTAGGTAAATCTTAGATAATTAGAGCAAATCTTTTGAAATATGGAATGACACGTGTCAACATAAGAGAAATTTTCTAATGGAATAACACATGAATTTTTTTATAAACAAAAAATAATAAATTACCTAGTTTATCACCTAAAATAGCACGGCTCTACAATCAAGAGATGAGGAATTTAAAATTTTCATTTACATTAAATATAATGTTACATGGTGGCCGATTTTTTTTTAGTGATTTTTTGCTAGTTTTTACTTTGATTTTACGTAATTTCTAGTCAAAAAAACGTTGATATTTCATGTTTATTTTTAATTAATGAGTGTATGATATATTTATTGAATGAAATTAAAATATGAGTTAAAGGAGTGTGCATCCCAGTATTTCCAGGTCGAATTTTAGAAAATATTTTTATAATTAAGATAAAATTAAGAAATAAACAATCTAAATTCTAATCAAATAAAAAATTTAATAAAGTACTAATTAAAGATAAATAAAAACTAATTAAAGAAAAAAAATAATTAAAGATAAATAATTAAAGATAAATAAAAAAACTAATCAAAGATAAATAACTAATTAAAGATAAATAACTAATTAAGTACAATCCTTTATTTTTCAAAAAAAAAACTAATTAAATATAAATAAAAACTACCAAAATCTAGCAAATCATAATAAAAACTCATAAAATTTCCCTCTATTTATAGTTAATCTCATCCTAGTACTAAGTAACTACTATAATAACATCTAACTAACCTAGTAGTCCGTGATTAATTTCCCCTTTTGTTACATCCTTACATGAGTTTGAAAATTTAAGTAAACACATTTCTCTAGGTGATAAGTGGAAACAATGTAGAAATAATCGCAGTCCGCAGCTAAAGAGAAACTCTGCCAAATTCACCTAGCAACCATCAAATCTTTGTGTGTCCATGGTAGCTCTGTGGACCCTCAGCACCAGATCAGCTCCCTTTTTCCAGGAATTAACATTAAATAAAAATAAGACAAATTAAGAAAAATTCAAGAAATAAACAACCTCAATCCTAATCAAATCTAAAATTTAAAAAGGTACTAATTAAAGATAGATAAAAACTATCAAAATCTAGCAAATTACAATAAAAACTTATAAAATCTTAAGTTAAATAAAAATCCGAAAATTCAATAAAGACACCATAAAAATTAATAATCTCAAAATAAAATAAAAGACCCAAGATAAAATCAAGAAATAAACAACCTAAATCCTAATCAATCTAAAATTTAAAAAGGAACTAATTAAAGATAGATTAAAACTACCAAAATCTAGCAAATCACAATAGAAACTCATAAAATCCTGAATTAAATAAAAATCCAAAAATTCAATAAAAATACAATAAAAATTAATTAATACTCTAAAAACAAATCCAAAATAAAATAAAAGACCCACATATAAAATCAAGAAATAAACAAACTAAATCATAATCAAATCTAAAATTTAAAAATGTGCTAATTAAGGATAGATAAAAACTACCAAAACCTCACAAATCAAAAATAAAAATTTATAAAATCCTGAATTAAATAAAAATATGAAAATTCAATAAAAATTAATTAATAATCTAAAAATAAAATAAAAAACTCACAACAGAAGAGAAAAACAAACATAAATTTTTCCTTTAGATTCAATACTAAATTGTTGGATGAAAAATTAACTTTAATTTTTCGTTTGAATTAAAAAATATTGAAAGTTAATTTTTTTTTGAATTTAAAATTATTGTTCATAGGGAAATAGTGCATTCAATGTGTTGAAGAAAACTTTGTAAGAATGCAAGAAAAATATCATAAAATCATCCAAAAACACAACAGTATGGTTGGTATTTCATTTATGTTCTACCAAATAACAACATCCGTGTTCTACATTAAGTCTAAGCCTACAATCTGAATTAGACACCCATCATATAGTAGGACATATGTTACCTTAGCACCCATAATTACTAACTAAACACTTTGGATACTATTTATAGAAGATGCATATAAAGGACCAAACAATCAATCAAATATAAATGGCCAGAAACTCAAATCAAATTCTCTCTCACATGTACTAAGGAGATTACTACTTTTAAGGCATGACATGAATCTAAAAACTAAATAGTAAATATCATGTAAAGTCCAAACCTTTCAATGATAGTATCTCATGCTCCTTGTTCTAGATATCCCCATCAACCTTGACCTATCTTTGGGCCATCAAAAAAAATTGAAAATAGGAAGAGAAAATGATATCACTTTCCAGAACCATAAATCTAAAAAAAAGGAAAAAAGTAATAAATAATGTGAATCCTTACATCAATTTTTCCATCATATATCATAGCACCAATCGGAGCAATATCGTGAGTCTCAAAGGTAATCACACCGCTTTGCCATGAGATTAACCCCGTCATTACGAATACTTTCTTCAACCTACAAATCAAGGAGAAAAAATCACAAATGTTATTTAACCCAAAAGTCCTGAAAATGTATAGAAGCCAAAGATATATAAGGACTCTGTTAAATATCTGTTAAGATTTAGTTTATTATTAAGCTAACAAAGAGATAAAAAGAAACTAAATCTATCTAAACCTATCTCTATTTAAATAGATATTATCTTTATTTAAAAAAATCCAATAAAAATACCATAAAAATTAATTAATGCTCTAATAATAAATCAAAAATAAATTAAGATTAAATCAAGAAATAAACAACCTAAATCCTAATCAAATCTAAAATTCAAAAATAATTTTTTTATGAGAATTAAACCTAAGAATGACACGTGGAATTTTGTTAATGAGAATTAATGTGGGAACGACACGTCACCAAGAGTTAACGTGAGAATGACACGTCACTAAATCAGCCTGATAGGAGTTCTTCTTTTCTAATATATATTGATATTGATTCTAAACTTTCTACTTCATTTCACTTGTCAAATCATTAATCACATGTCCAGGTTCCTCTCACGCTTACACCGCAACCTAGGTGTGAGTCAAAAATTAATTAATTACCCTAATTCTAAAACCCGGGTCTTATAGACGTCACTGAAGGGCTCCACATAGGCTAACTCTGTTAACAATTTGGACGGTAGGACCCAATTGGTACAAATTGATTTTTGTTGAACCACAATTGCTCATTTTAAAAAACCGGGACCAAAATCACACATCGGCCTAACATCAGAGATGAAAATTGCAATTAAACCTAAATTTTAATATAATTTCAATACTTTTTTATTTTTTTCAAATATATCTATATAGGTAATTGGATGCTTGGCTTCCACGATTATCATATGGGAGGAAATGCTCTGTTAGCACAAGCTTATGCTCTCAAGTATGGCCTGCAACTAGTGTGGGAGAAATGATACAGGAAGATATTTTTTAATGTGGATTGCAAGGGTCTTCTTCAAGCCTTGCAGGATGAGGAAAACAGGAATTTCTTCCCCATTCAAGATGATATCCATGAGCTGCTGGGGCGAAGATGGTCGGTGGCGGTGAGTAGTATTGGTTGTGAGTGTAACGAACCGGAGGATTGGTTAGCAAGGAGAGGGGCTTCTTCTCCGTCTGTTGATTGGTGCCTGATGAAGGACCCACCTTGGGAATTGGAGATTCTCATTCTTAAGGATCGTTTAGCTTTTATGTAGTTTTTACTTTATCGTTTGGTTTTCCGATGTATCAAAAAATAATGTTATATAAAATATTACCTAGTGCATGACATGGTTCATAACAGTAGGCTATCTTAAAATTACAGGAACTCAACTATTTTTTCGTCATTAAATTCTTGTTTGGTATACAAATATATGTATTTGCGGCTTACTAAGAAATATTATGAATTTTCTAGACAACTAATTTGGAAGATTTCAATTAAGACATTCATCTATTCATTCGACTAATCATGTCTGATTATAATCATGTCTGATTATAGGGTTGCTCAACTTAATTTTATAGATGTACCGAGCGGGCCTGTAATAACCTAATGCCCGCCCAAGATACTGGAAGAGCATGGCCGGATGCTCGGCAAGTATAATAAGAACAAATGGACACTTGGCCTACGTGTGGTCCCAGTTCAGCTGTAGATTCTTTTGGGTTCGTCTCATTCGTATAGGGATTTGGGCCTCGGTTGTGAGGCCTAAATATGGGAACATTCTAGATAAGGACCACACCCACTATAAAAGGGGGGTCATCATCTTGTACTAGGGCCTTTTTGAATGATTAATAAGAATATTACCTTATTTTACATCATCTTTCCATTTATGCTCTGCTAGGGTTTAGTCAGTGTACCTTTCATACCTAAGTAAGCTCTAGTACAGAACATTGGCCCCGTCTGTGGCTCTGACCTAGATCTACTGGTGACGTAGGAGGGTAGGAGTTGCAGCTAATGGAGACTCGCTCGTGTGGTGTCGAACGTCGTGACCACCACCGTCAAGGTGGAGGTCGTCATGGCGGTCGAGGCGGCGATCGAGAGAACAACCAAATAGTACATCCTGAACCAGAGCAGGAGGCTTCCTCGGAGGGCGTTCAGTCGGCGGCGCGGACGTATCCCGCCCCAGCGACAGCGCCCACTCCGGGAAAACCTTCAGGTTTGGTTGCTAAGTCAGATCCAGGTGTTCGACGACGTCAACCAGCGCCGATACAAGATATGGACGGTGTGAAAGCAAAGGAACCTGTGAAAGACCAAGAAGTGATCACGGGTATCACTCCAGTAACTTTGAAACACATGTTGGATACTTTACAAAATGTTCAACGCCAGAATGAGCATTTGCAAGCTCAGGTGGAATATTTGAACCAAATGAGGGATTTCCGGTGAGGACAGCGCATTGACGCCGAGGATGTGGTTGAATTCCAACCTTTCATGCCCGCCGTTACAGCCGTAGAGATACCAGAACATTTGCAGAAATTGGCGTTGGACGCTTATTCGGGCGACACTGACCCCATGGAACACTTGAGGTATTTCAACACAAAGATGGTCATTGGCGGGGCGACAAACGTAGTTAAATGTCGATTATTACCATCAACATTCAAGGGCATGGCGATGACATGGTTCATTAAGCAGCCACATTTCTCTATAGATAATTTCACTGTTTTATCGACCAAATTATTAACTCAATTCTCGGCCAATCAGACTATTAAGGCGACGATTTTTGATTTGATCAATATACACCAACAGCCATGCGAGAAACTTAAGACTTACATGGCACAATTCAGCAAAATGGTTGTCAAGCTGGAAGAAGACAGTCCTGACGTATGTGTGGCGTCTTTCAAAAATGGGCTTCGGGCGAGATCGTTGAATCGTGATTTGACGAGACGCCCGATGCATGACATGATGAATTTGAGAGCAAGAGTCCAAGAATTTATTCTGATTGAGCAAGACGATCAAAACAAAAAATAAAGAGAGGGTTGGCGAAAGAGCGCCCAGCAGGGCACCACTCCACATGAGAAGCCCAAGGCTGGAAAAGATTCAAGATCAGCACCAACCCCTCGCTAGCTAAGGCCTGAACCTTACCAACATGCTAGCAGGGATTTCAAAGCAACACATGGCATAGGAATGCCCAGGGGGCTTCGCCGGGACAGGCAGCTCATCCAGCCGCACCATTAACAAAGATGAATGCCCCATTGAGCACAATACTGCGAGCGGTTGGTCAAACGAATGTGGTGCAATACCCACCACCCCCTCGGTGATCGCCAACTGATGTTGACACCAACAGGTGGTGTGAGTTCCACAAAGCCTTGGGACACACCACCAACAATTGTTGGACTTTGTAGCAAGAGATTGACTGTCTGATCAAGGCAGGGCACTTAGCAAACTTTGTTAAGGATTTTTTAGCACAAGAGCCCTCCAAGACGGGTCAAAGCGATAAAGGGAAAGGCAAAGAGGTGGTCGAGGAGTTAGGCGACCCTTCGGGGGAATGTGCGTCCATCGCAGGAGGATTTGGTGGTGGAGAACTTTCTAGCAAGGCTAGAAAACGACACGCTGCGACGGTACATTCTGTACATAAAGCATATGAAGGAGCGTGTTAGTTGAACCATTCACCAATCACATTTAATCCACAAGATTTTGCTCATGTAATCCCGCATGACAATGATCCCATCGTGGTAACAATTAGGATCAACAACTATAAAACCAAGAAAGTGTTCTTAGATGAGGGATCCTTGTCGGACATTATTTAAGGCGATGCATTTGATTGCTTGGGCCTTAAGGAGTCATATTTGAAGCCATGCCCAGGAACGCTCGTAGGATTCACGGGCGATCGTGTGAGCGTACGAGGCTATGTGGAAATCCCAACTTCTTTTGGCGAGGGAGACTTCGTCAAAAAATTTCAAGTCAAGTACCTAGTTCTTGCATGTAGGGCAAATTATAATGCTTTGCTCGACCGTGATACACTTAACAAATTATGCGCGATAATCTCTACTGCTCACTTGACCATCAAGTATCTGGCGTGCAATGGAAAAATCGGAATTCTACGTGTCGACCAAGAAGCAGCGAGAGATTGTTACCTCAAAAGTGTGGCTCTCTGTGGAAGGAAGGCCGCCAAAGAAAGTCATAGGATCACTGAGATCTTTCCACAGGAAGGCTTCACTTTGGATCCTAGAGATGACACCGAGGACTTTCGTCCTCAGCCTCTTGAAGAAACAAAATCTGCAAAGGTGAAAGACAAGGTGCTCAAGATTGGAAGTGGTTTGTCAAAAGACCAGGAGGCTCGATTATTCGCTTTGTTAGCAGAAAATTTGGATTTGTTTCCTTGGACAATTAAAGATGTACCACGAATTGACCCAAATATAATCACACATAAATTGGCCATTCGCCCAGGAGCAAAACCGGTTATGCAAACAAGGCGGCGAATGAGTGAAGAAAAAGACAAGGCAGTACAAGTGGAGACAAACAAATTGATTGAAGCTCAATTTATCCGAGAGGTGCAATATCCGACTTGGCTGGCGAACGTGGTAATGGTAAGGAAAGCCAATGGGAAGTGGAGAATGTGTACGGATTACACGAGTTTGAACAAAGTATGCACAAAGGATTCTTATCCATTACCCAACGTGGATAAGTTGGTAGATGGAGCCTCTGGAAATGAACTTCTAACTCTTATGGACGCCTATTCAGGTTACAACCAAATCATGATGCATCCCCCTGATGAAGAACGTACGGTGTTTATGACCAATAAGGCTAACTATTGCTATAAAACGATGCCATTTGGCCTGAAAAATGCAGGAGCTACTTACCAACGTCTGATGGACAAAATCTTTGCAAGTCAAGTGGGAAGAAACATGGAGGTTTATGTGGATGACATGATTGTCAAGTCCCCCATGGCGGGGGAACATTGTGAAGATCTGAAAGAAGCTTTTGCTCAGTTAAGAAAGTATAGCACGAGGTTGAACCCTGAAAAATGTTCTTTTGGAATTCAAGGAGGAAAATTATTAGGGTTCATGATCACATCTAGAGGAATTGAAGTAAACCCGGACAAGTGCAAAGCAATTTTAGAAATGAAAAGTCCAACCAACGTTCGGGAGGTACAAACGTTAACAGGGCGATTGGCCGCTCTATCCCGTTTCTTGCCCATGGCGGGAGATAAAGCCGCCCCGTTCTTTACATGTTTGAAGAAAAATTCAACATTTCAGTGGAATAAATCATGTGAGCAAGCATTTAACAAGTTGAAGGAATTATTGGCAACACCACCAATTCTATCCAAACCAGCTCCAGGCGTTCCTTTAATTCTCTACTTAGCGGTCACCGACAAGGCGGTCAGCACAGTTTTACTTCAAGAAGAAAAGAAAAAATACAAGTTTGTCTACTTTGTCAGCCATACTTTGCACGGCGCAGAAGTGCGATATCAAAAAATTGAAAAGGCGGCATTGGAAATCTTGAAAACAGCAAGGCGACTTAGGCCATATTTTCAGAGTTTTCAAGTGAAGGTTAAAACCGACATTCCGTTGAGACAAGTGCTCCAGAAGCCTGACCTATCAGGGCGACTAGTCAGCTGGTCTGTCGAGCTATCAAAGTATGACATTCAGTATGAGCTAAGAGGGACTGTCACTATCCAAAGTTTAATTGATTTTGTAGCTGAAATGACGCCCTCGGAGAGCGACGACATAGGTGGCGAATGGATCCTATCCGTCGATGGGTCATCAAATGACAAAGGTAGTGGGTCAGGGATAACCATCGAAGGTCCACACAAAATGACAATTGAACAATCATTAAAATTTGAATTCAAGGCAAGCAACAACCAAGCGGAATATGAAGCATTGACAGCCGGATTGAGACTCGCCATCAAACTAGGAGTCCAGAAATTGTTTATCAAAGGCGACTCTCAGCTGGTGGTTAAACAGGTGAAGAGAGAATATCAAGTGAAGGACCCACAACTTTCCAAATACTTGGAAATTGTTCACAGACTAATGATGGCGATTGAGGAGGTAAGGATAGAGCATATCCCAAGAAGTCAAAATGAGCGGGCGAATGTTTTAGCAAAGTCGACTAGGCAATTATCAGACAGTAATACAAGAGACTCATCCTCGCCCGAGCATTGACTTAGTAGAGATAGCGATGAAAGAAATAACAGAAGGGGACCTTTCATGGATGGAACCAATCAAAAAGTTTATTAAAAAATCCCCCTAAGGAAGATAATTTAAACACAAGAGAAAAGCGAAGAGAGGCTAGTTTCTATACCCTAATAGATGACGAGTTATACAGGCGGGGAATCATGTCACCATTACTCAAATGTGTGGACATCAAGGAGGCTCAGGATATCATGGCAGAAGTTCATGAAGGTGTGTGCTCCAGCCACATAGGTGGGCGATCTTTCGCCGTAAAAGTTTTAAGGACCGGGTTTTATTGGCCAACAATCAAGAAAGATTGTCTGGAGTATGTCAAGAAATGTACCAAATTTCAAGTCTTTGTAGATCTACATAAAGCCCCGCCAGAGCACTTGACAACCATGATGGCGCCATGGCCATTCGCCATGTGGGGGACGGACATTCTAGGCCCATTTCCAGTGGCAAAAGCACAAATGAAGTACATTGTGGTGGCGGTAGATTACTTCACAAAATGGATAGAGGCTGAAGCATTGGCAACCATTACAACTGCCAAAGTCATAAACTTTCTATGGCAGAGAATAGTGTGTACGTTTGGTGTTCCGATGGGGTTGGTGATGGATAATGACACTCAGTTTACCAGCAATTTAACAAGGGAATTTTGTGTGGATCTTGGGATTGAGATGAGGTTTGCTTCAGTTGAACATCCACAAACTAATGGACAAGCTGAATCAGCTAACAAAGTGATTTTGAACGGTTTAAGGAAGAAGTTGGATGAGGTGAAAGGTTTATGGGTTGAAGAATTACCTGGTGTCTTATGCGCGTACAATACAACTGAACAAACAAGCACTGGAGAAACGCTGTACTGGTTGACATATGGGACCGATTCAATGTTACCTGTGGAAATTGAAAATCAAAGTTGGCGGGTATCCAGATTTCACGAAATTGAAAATGGGGAAAATTTGATCGCCAACTTAATCATGTTGCCTGAGGAACAAAGGGAAGCACATCTAAGGAATGAAGCAAGCAAGGGAAGGGTCGCCCGGAAATATGAAACAAAGGTGGTACCAAGAACAATGAAGGCGGGAGATTTAATGCTTCGAAAAAGGACATTACCCACCAAACACAACAAACTCTCGCCAAATTGGGATGGACCCTTCAGGGTGATAGGAGACATGGGGAACGGAGCTTACAAGCTGGAACAGCTAGATGGCAAAAGAATTCCTCGTACATGGAATGCCTCGCACTTGAGGCAGTATTTTAGTTAAAAAGAAACATAAAGAAGTCGCACTCTTTTTTCCTCTACATGAGGTTTTTAATGAGGCGACAAATGTAAATGAAGGGACAATAGCTCCCATGCCCAGAAATTAATGAAATTTTTTCTAAGTTTGATGTTTATTTCAACTACGCAATCTTACTTATATGTTTAAAGGAGTGAATTGCCTCAAGGTACAAGCTACCACGAGTAAGTCTTTCGGAATAAGAAAGTGTCGCCACTGAGTAAAAAAAGCCTTGGCAATTCTAGTGGCCACTAGAAACCAAGCCACATCCGTAAAACGACTAAGGCCAGTAAAATGTGCCAAAGCCTTGAGATAAAACTCAAGCCAGTAAGTCTCGCCATGGGCGAGCACAAATCTCAATAAATAAAACCAACAAGAAATAAACTCTAGTATGAGTAAAAACAAGAAAGCATAACAAAAACATCACTTGCGATGACAAATTGAAAGGTACATCATTCATAAACGGGGGCGATGCCCATTACATAACAAAACAGGGCGAGGCCCAATACACGGAAAACAACGGACAAAAAAAGCCCATGCAAGGACGGGCAAAGGCCCAAATACAAAAAGACATTCATAAACATAAATCAGGCGGGGGCCTGGTCATCCTTGTTCAAAGATGCATTGGGATCCCGCCCATCATCATCACCATCTTCATCATCTTCTTCCTCCAACTCACTTTCCGAATCAAATTTCGGAACAAGATCAAGGTCGATGTCATCAGGGCCAACAACTTGGCCATCTTGAATCTCCTTCAAAAATCCAATTCGGGAAAAGTCAAACTCAGGCTCAACAATGCTTAGTTGGTCTTTAGCCTTGACAAAACCTTGAGCAAATTGGTGAGAAGCTCACCCAAGGATGGAGGCTTTCAAACGCTTGTACTTGCCCGCCAGCTTCTTGCACCTTAGCCGAGCAGCCGTATGCTTGGTGTCAATAGTGTCCTTCAAAGACTTCTCCTTTTGAAGGAGTAAGTCAGATGTGGACAGTTGTTCCGACACCTTGGCGAGCTTGTCCTCAGAAGCCTTCAGTGCTAGATTAGCACGCTTGTTGGCGGTCTCGGCATCACCTTTCAGCTTGTCATAAGCGATCTTCCATTCATTTACCTTCTTCTCAAGGCGGGATTTAGCTGTATGCATATCCCGCACATATTGAACCATCCCGCCACGGAGCTAGCGGCGGAAAGAGCATGATGAATGGCCAGTGAAGCAATTTTGGGAGCGCCTTGACGCGCGACATCCTTGTGAAGCCGGTTATCAAAGGTACGATTCATGAAGTCCAAACCATTGGAGTGCGGATCACTTAGGCTCAAAAGGACGGGAGGAAGGTCGCCCCAAACAGCTGAGCTAGAGTCAGCATGAACGAAAGGCGTGGCAGGGCGATCAACAGTGGCGGCTGCATTTGGATCTTGGCGGGGTGGCGGTGGATGAGCATCCCCCTTCTTTTTCTCCACAGTCGGCTTGGATTTAGTTGGGCCAGGTTGGCTCAAGTTTTGTTATTGGTGAATCCTATCACTACCAGTCTTCTCATGAGCGCCACTAGAAGTCCTTTGACGCTTGGGGTCCCGCTCAGTCCCGACATCAGAATTGCCCTCAAGGCGGGACTCTTGATTTTTCCTCTTCTCATTTTCCGCAGCCTTCTTCTTCTCAATTTCAGCGGCGGCTTGAGCTAAATACGCCTCCATGCTCAAAGCACTGGCATCAGCCTTACCTTTGCCCATTTTTGTTGTACAGAAAAAACAATGTTAAACACAAGAAAAATGGCGAGCTACAGGAGCAAGCATATGAAGAAATAAATAACTTACTAAATAATTGAGCCACAGTTCCATTCTTGGAGGCCTCAATCAAGCCATGGCCCGAAAATGTGGGCAATGATTGGAGGTAAGCGACAACCCCTCGCTCGAAAATCTCTAAGGCCTCAAATGAAATAGAAATTTTCCGGCGAGGATTTTTGTTCCAATAAAAAGGAAAGAGAGGACAGTTTTTGGAATCTCGGAAAAGATTGCTTATCCCAGGCGACTCAACGATCTTAAAAAATTTCTTTTGCCATACTTTGTAATGACTCTTGAGAGGGGTGAATAGGCTCATTTTCTTTCGGGCGAGGAGAGGAATCCATTTAATGGAAGTAGGCTTTTTGGTGACAGACTTGTAAAAGAAAAAGAATAAGGGGTAAGTCGGTGTAAAGCTTAGATGATCGCACAAAACCTCAAAGCATCGTATAAAACCCCATGCATTGGGTAGAAGTTGGCAAGGCACCACATTCAAAAAAGAAAGAACATGGAAAATAAAGGGAGGAAAGGGAAGTTTTATGTTAAGATCGGAAAAAAGATAGTCGTATAAGTAAAAGAAATCAGGCGATTCATCTGATGTCTCCTTTCGAAGAATAACAAAATCATCATCGCCACAGGGTAGGACGTTCAAGTGCAAATCGTCATTACAGGCGGTGACGAGGTTCAACTTCGTGAAACCCAAGACGGTCAATCGATGAGTGATGCTCCCAATGCTACCCCAAACGGAACGATACAAACACTTGTCCTCAACCAAGTGTTCATTGGATCGTCATTCTGGCGATGATAAACCATCGTTGGAAGAAAGGACAGAATCAATAGAACCGACGGGGCCGGAATCATCTTGAACAGTGGGGGAATCAGGAATCACGACGACAGACGGCGAGGAAACTTCCTCATACGTCGAAAACAACGAAGACACATCAAGAGATGACACACTATTGCTATTTAAAGATATTCTGGGAAATTTCATATAAAGAAGCAAGAGATGAAGAACGAAGATGAACAGACAATGAGAAGAAGAAAAGACATTGAAACTACAAGTAAAAGGGAATAGGGCAAGAAACTAACCAGGGGGAGAACTGTACGAATAGGTGGCAAGGACGTGGGCTAAGGAGAAGCACCGCGCAATGACGACGGTCGGAGCAAGGTCAGATCGGAAACTGGGGAAGCTTGAAAAAGCGAGAAACCACGAAAAGCTTAAAACTTGGAGAAAGACGGTAAGAATAGAGAATGACGGTGAGGGGGTTTTTATAGGCAAAGCAAAAGGAGAGTGAATGAGTGGAATAAGGAGTGTGAACCGTGGTGTGTTAAAGAGGAGAGAATTTTGAAAACTGAAACAGCATGAGTCGAGGCTTGCACCAATCAGGAACCCCCTTAAAACGCGCGGAAATGACAACTGTATTTATTGCTAATGATGGAAAATTTTTGGGAAGGTGTGGAAACGTGTGTCAGTAAGAAAAAAGTGATTGACGTTTGATTGACAAACGGCGGAAAGACCGCTGCTCCACCCTTAAACCAGGAAGTGAAAAGACAAGCTTGAGGGCCAAGTCACGCGACCGCACAAAAAAAAAAAGAGATCGCCATAACTGATGGACAACTCATTCAAAAATAAACGGTGGACTTCGTATTATTTACACACCTTAAGGGCTTGGCGACATTCATAGCATACCCCTGAGAATTAGAAAGACGCAGTAAAGACACTTCAACTAAATCACATTTAGTCTCATGTCTTGTTGGCTTGTGTACCGGGCGGGCCTGTAATAACCTATTGCCCGCCCAAGATACTAGAAGAGCATGGTGGGATACCCAGCAACCGGATGCCCGGCAAGTATAATAAGAACAAATGGACACTTGACCTACGTGTGGTCCTAGGCCAGCTGTAGATTCTTTTGGGTTTGTCTCATTCGCATAGGGATTTGGGCCTCGGTTGTGAGGCCCAAATATGGGAACATTCTAGATAAGGACCACACCCACTATAAAAGGGGGATCATCATCTTGTACTAGGGACTTTTTGAATGATTAATGAGAATATTACCTTATTTTACATCATCTTTCCATTTATGCTCTGTTAGGGTTTAGTCAGTGTACCTTTCATACCTAAGTAAGCTCTAGTACGGAACAATAGCATTTGTTACCTGTTGTTGTTTGGTTATTTTGCCTATGTTGAAACCTTCAATTAGAATTATTTTGTGTACTACTATATTGGAATTATGATAGTCTAATCTTCGTTCTCATTCAAGAGTTGTTTCATCAATATCAATCGGTTCACGCGTGATTTAAGTCCAAGAGCAAAACACGTCATGTAACGCACGGGTAAGCACACTAGTATAATAAATTATTTAAAAAAAAAAAGAGTCTCAACCAATAATTACCATAGATATCTCTATTATTTGTTGATTAAATCTCTCTCATATTATTCTTAAATTGACATTAAATCAAGCAAAGATTAAAAAGGAAAAAACACCAAAGGATTAAGTAAAAGAAATCACATGATTCTGATGCAACGAGAAAATATGTTATAAGACATTAATAATGGATCTTTAATTATATATATATATATATGCATAAAAAATGAAGATTCACATAAAAAAAGTATTAAAAGAATTATAAGGTATCATCAATACTCATATTATAGTTCCGTAGAATAGCTCAAGTGGTAAGAGCTGGTGGATATATAGGTTGGGGACGGGAAGGTCTAGGGATAAACCCTAAAGGGCTATAGTTTATTTTTCCAATGTACAAGAACAAATACTCATATTATATCATAAATAAATCAATCAACAAATGAGATGCAAATAAAAACTTCATTCCCTTGACAACGCAGAATGAGCATCTAAAATAGAATAAAACATTAAAACTTGATGAATCTATGACGAAAGTAAAATAAAATGGTGCATCAGCAGCAACAACAAAATTGATGGTAGCACAACGTCGTCCCTAACTGGCAAACCCATAACTGTATGTAAAAAGCAACTTGCAACATTACACAAGTTTGTCTATGTGCATATTAGAGGTCTCCCTTTCTTGATTTGGAAAATTTCCATATTTCAATATTAATCATGGTTATGAAAACTGAGTCAGCCAGTCCAATCCAACCGGTAGGATCGGAAAGCACCCCATTGGCCAGTTTGGTTTGCCTTCAAAATCATATGCTTTTAAACAGGTCAAAAACCGATAAAATTGATAAAATCGAAGGCTTACTGGTTCTAACCTATTTTGTGAGACCCAAGTTTTTAAGCTCAGAATAAATTAATTAAATTTATATTCACGATTAGGTTTCGATGTAACGTGAAGGAAGAAAAAAACAGAACAAGTGTTCATTAGATGGAATAAATTATGAAGGAGATAATTCAGGAAAAGACTAAGGATAATATTCGAATCGACGAAACTTATAGCGTGAGTCTTATTCGCTTACGCCTAGCACAAGAACCTTAGGAAAAAGATTAATTTATACCCTTGGAACACTATAGGAAAATATTCCAAAAATCTTCAAGAGGAATATAAGAATTTCTCTTATCCCTTTCCATGATAAGCGTTCCGATACGAAACCCTAGAATGTACGAAGGTCAAATTCCAATACTCGGAAGTTTGCCGAAACCGAAACCCTGATAGTTCAGAAACCCTAAAATCAACGGACGATGAAGACTTTTTCTATTCGGAGCTTCAAATAAAGATTTCATTCGCGTACGCCCACTCTAATCGACGTTCCAAATCTTTCTTCAGAAGGAAGTTTCTGCATACGAGGTCAAAACCATAAAGTGCATTTTAAGCCGGTAAACATTAAAAACAAGCCTCGAAAACCAAAAATCATACTGATATTTCTTTGAAGAATTAGAAGATTCAGCGGGAAGATTATTGTGTCTAAAATACGTTGGAATCAGTAGGAAAAATCGGAATCGCGAAATTTTCATTTTTCCGCATTTTCCAAAACCTATAAATAGCTAGAAAATGAAAAAATTTCAAAAAAACCCTTCACCCATTTCACCCAAACCCGCGAGCAAGGAGGAGGAGAGGAGGAGAAAAGATTTTCGCCGTTTCTTGCCTGATCGTTGCACCATTCGTTGCTACGCGTAGACCTCGAGGTACTGATGCTATTCTTGCTTCTGATCGTCAATTCTGACGCTTTTCGCTATGTCTTTCTGTGCTCAAAGTTTTGAGCTTTTTGTAAAACTGTCCAAATAACTTGATTTCAGTGTCTAAACTTATTGCCTACGTGCTCTAGAGCATGAATATCCGGTTGTTTTCTGCTGAATCTCGCCGAATTGCCGCCGAGTTTCAATTCTGAGTAAAATACCCATTTTTGGCCAAAGCTTCGTTCTTTAGGCTTAAAACTCTCGACTTAGCTTAGCGCTAGTAGGATTAGTTGTCATAAACGTCGTTGGTGACGTCCCCATCCAATTTGTTTTTCGAAATTCCCATTTTGAAATTCTGAGCTGAAAATATTGACCAAAATACCCCTGCGCCAGTTTTCGACCCGATAATTTTTCTGAGAGTTTCCCTGGTCTAGATATCGCCTAAGAATACCTAGGAATTGATTTAGATCGAAGAAAAAGTTTGAAAACCTTAGTTTCCATAGTGGCCGAAACCTATTTGCTTGGGTACCGTGTCCAAAAATAATTTTTTGGTCTCTATGACCTGAGTCATTGCGTAGCTTTTTCAACTGTCGAAATTTTGGCTCCGGTTTCGTGTCATTCCGAGTTCTTTAGCTCGAGTTATGCACGTTTTAGCGAATAAAGTGTTTTTGTACAAAACTTGAATCGAGTCAAAACTCATCCATTCGGGGGAAGCCCTTCCATTCGTGCCTAAATGTTGTACTCTGAAGCTTCTTGAGCTTCGTCGAACATTAGTTAGGATTGTTTCGACTGTATCGACTTGTGTTGATTCATTATTGCTTTGTTTGCTCAAAGGTTCAATTGTGGAAACTTTGGGATTGACTGAACAAGCTTGTGAGGGAGACCTACACCGCGAGACGGGAACAACTCGAGGTTAGGGCAACTTACTTACTAGCTATTTGTATTGTAGGCGTCGATAACTTCGACTTGGTTATTGCTTGATATTGAATATTGCTTGGATATTGTGTATCGCTTCGAACTGGAAAATGTTTTCTGGAGGCTTCGGCCGAGTGAACTTATATGAGACGTGTGTCTCCGTTTTCTGAGAGGCTTCGGTCGTTTACTGGTTTCTGTCTTATCGCTTTCTAGTGGATATGACAAGGTTATGGTTACAGCACTGCCATATTGATTCATCGCTCGATAGAGCTTGATGCATTTGAGTTTATGATTAAATTGTGCTGACTATATTCGTGCATTTTGATGCCACTTTTGGAGTGTAGAATACACTTATCTTTGTCATGGCAATGACGGGTTCGTATTGGGAATGTTTGATAGGTCGAACCAAGGTTCGAGCCTTTATTGTTTTAGGAATCGAGACCTTTCCGGGGAATTACTTGGGTTTATTGGGATCTTTGAACTTATAGAGTTTTGGACCGAAAATAATCATAATCTGTTTTATGTAAATAAATCCATAATATATTTATTAAGGATATAATGCTTTTAAGTAATGACGATGATTCAACGGAAAAGACTTAGGAATGAAAGTGAGTTTGGAAAACGGGAATGGGTCGGTGATCCTATCTTTGGGAACTTTATTTTGAAAGGTGTTGGAAATGAAAACTGAACTTTGGAACTAACGACATAATGCACTAACTTACGATGGAACACTGTACCTAATAAAAGAAATATTGTTTTTAAGGGAACTCATTTTTATGGAAAAGATTTTGGAGATGGGCTTTAGCCAAGGGTCTGGGTGTTAGTAAGGTACCATGTAGAGTACTCTTGGCACAACAGGAAGTGACGGTCAGTCGAGTAGAGTTGTATCGTGCCTGTTGATGTCTGGCGTAGCAAGCAGAAATGGGCAAACCATGTAGAGTTTGTACCGTCTTGACTGTAGCCTAGGTTTCTCGTTATAGAAGCCTCTGGTCAATGAACCAATTTTTACCTGTGAGGACGAGTCGTGGTTTTGATAATCATATTGCACACATGCATATACGCGATGAAGTGCCAAGCAGAGTACTTCGGTATAGCAGGAAGTAACGATCAGCCATGCAGAGTTGAATCGGTCCTGACTATACCTGGCACAACAGGAGGTAACGATCATCCATGTAGAGTTGTATCGTGCCTGTAGATGTCCGGCATAGCAAGCAGAAATGGTCAAACCATGTAGAGTTTGTACTGTCTTGACTATAGCCAAAGGTGATAAGCGACGCCCGAGCAGAAATGGTTAAACACGAGGCCAGTGTTACGACCGTCTCGAGGTGCCCAGCCTATAAGTGGCAATACCGTTGGTTTGTCCCGTCGCCAAGCAGAGTGACGTCGTTGATTTGTTCCGTCGCCAAGAAGAGTGACGTTGTTGATTTGTCCCGTCGCCAAGCAGAGTGACGTTATTCGGGTTTATGTCAGCATATCTTGCATTGGCACACCATGCATCTTATTATGACTAACGTTGCATGACATATCATGCACTTTAACTATAGTTGTTGAGATTTGATGATTTGATGTTGATAAACATCGTTATGTGTTTTAATGATTGAATTGTGTAAGAGATTTGATAACATGCTTTGTATAAATCTTAGGGTAGGCAATGCATAACTTATATGTATATATACAACATATATATATACCCCCTTTATCACATGTTGGTTGTATTATCTATTTTATTCCGTGAGTTGACCCTAGCGCCTTGGCTTTGTTTGTATGTTTGTGTTTGGGCGGTCGGCCTGCTGCCAGGCGTCCGTCAGCCGGTTCGTGATGATTCGTTGTGCGGAAAAGACCCGGAGCGAAATGACTATTACTGAAGCTTTCGACGAGGACCCAGACTTCATGCCTGATCGAGGAAGGGTCGATGATGGAAGTATAGGGTATGGGTGTTTAGAGCCTACTAAGGTTGGGTGTTAGTGTCATAGCTCTGATTCGTCATTTGTACTTTTTGGACAGGGTAGTTTCCGACAGGTTGCTTTTGGTGTGGTTCTCCGTAGATGGGAATCGCATGGAGTAGTCGGACGTAAGAAGTTTTTTTTTGGAAGCCGTTTTGGGCTGACTTACTTTTCGGAGGACTGTATTTATAAAACTCATGACTCTATCTATGGGTCGCACTTGTTTGCCGTTGGGCAATACTTTTAGTACTTGATGTTACTTTCCGTCACTTGAGGACACTCGTGACGATGTTTTTAGTTACAGCAAGGGTGTGCTTGTATTGTATATTAATCGCTGTTAATCGCGATTGGGATGAGTCTTTATATCGAAAAGTCTTTTTATTTAAACAAAACGAAGAAAAAATACCTGCTTTTCCGCTTTATTTTATTCTTGAGTTACTAAAGTGACGCCACCGAAATCAGGGTGTGACATGTTTAGTCAAAAGAGCATTTGAAGACTTTTTCTCACACTTTTATGTTTCGTTTGTGGTTACTTTTGTTCTCGTGGTCTCTAAACTAAGCAATACATCACCGTAAGTATCGTGAGTAAGTTGCTTAATTTCTGGTGGCAAGGTTGTCTTGTTCACAGGGACGAAGTTAGGACAAAGTTGTGCTACCTTGTTATCATCAATTTCGTTGTTGCTGATGGCTACTCTATTTTATTTCCATTCTAGATTCCTCAAGTTTTAATGTTTTGTAATATTTTAGATGCACATTCAACATTGTTAATGTAATGAAGTTATTATTAACAACTCATTTCTTGATTGGTTGTATTCATTGTATATCATGAGTATTGATGATACGTTACAATTCGTTTAATTATTTTCCTTATGTGAATGTTCTTTTTGCTAAACATATATAATCAACATCCATGTTTTATATCTTATGATATATTTTCTCACTGCATGAGGATCAAGTAATTTCTTTTAAAATTGGAGAGTCATTAACTACTTTTAATTTTATGGTTTTTTTTCCTTTTTAATCTTTGCGATATTTGATATAAATATAAGAAAAACATCTTTTGATTGTTAGTTTGCTGTGTATTGGCTATTGACGGGTTTCACTCAATATAAGAGCAGGTCTATTTATGGTGGGGTTATGTTATGCTGATATGGTGGATTGCTTAGGTTGGAGGATAAATCAGATTTGGAGCATGGAGAATAAAGGTAGAAAAAGATTTTCATTGACCTGGAATTGGTGTACCAAAGGTTAAGGGAAGGAACTGACAGCTGTATGAAGGCATGTTCCCAATGACTTGAGGTTTTCGGGCTTTATATGTTGCTGCAATGCTGGGCTAGAAAAAAGGGCAGCTAGGACACTATGGTATGACAAGGGAAAAGATACATATATTTCAATGGGAAGGGAGTTGTATGTTTTTCTTTGTTTAACTCTTGATTTCTGTACTCTTTTTCCTTCCTAATGGTTTTTTCCACTGGATTTTCCTTATGAAGGTTTTAATGAGACAGATTTCTTGAGTGAGGTTGATCACTTGGTGAGTGTTTCGTTTTGTAATCTTTAGATCATGAGAGGTTTTTCTCATGACTTCATTATATCAATAAAGTCTTCTCTTTTAGAAAAAAAAGAGATGTTTATGGTAGCTATTGGTTGACACTCATTTTGTATTATTAATATTATTTATCATACTAGTGTGATTAGCCGTATGTTGCACAACAGGTTTTTCTCTTGCATTTAAATTATGTATGTACAGATTGATAATGAGGAAACAACGCTCGAGTAAAAATGAAGATTAGACTTTGTATTTCCAATATAGTAGTATATATAAAATTTTCTAGGTTTAAACAGAGGCAAAACAACCACACAACAAGAGTTAAGAAATGCTATAGAATTAAATTGAGCAACCCAATAATCCGACATGAATAGTCGAATGAGTAGATGAATGTCTTGATTAAAATCTTCCAAATTGGCCATCTAAGAATATCATGATTTTTGCTTAGTAAGCTGCAAATACATGTTTTTGTATGGATTAGCTTTGCGTACAATGATAATAAACAAAAACGGGAATTTAACGGGATAAGATAGCCTAGTTCATGTAATTGTAAGACAGCCTAGTGTTATCCCGTGTCATGCAGGGCGTAATATTTTATTAAGTTTATTTAAGGATATATATATATATATATATATATATATATATTTGAAAAAAAATCTGAAAAAAAATATTGAAATTTATTTTTACTTAAGTTTTAACATGAAGATATTTTCAAATAAAATGTTCTTCCTCGTAAGAGCTTTTAAACAGTGTAATTTAAACATAAATAAGTACAGACTATATATGTAATGAAAGAAGATGAGATTTTTCTCCCTCTCAGGGTAGTAGGAGCTATTGCTAATTACTAATCCCTCCTTTCCTGAAAGATTGTTGTTTTGGACACTCTTTCAATATTCCAAAATGTTTGTTGTTTTAGAAATCAATGAATTTTTTGCTAATTTTTTCGACATATACCCTAATTTAATAAATTTTCTCTCACTTATCACCTTTCATATCAACCAACTACAACTCTTCTCTATTAACTACATTCGTCTCTATCTAAGTAGAATTTAATAGTTGCACATGGTACTAGTAAAATTAAATAAGGGTATTATAGTAACATTATACTAAAGAAAAAATGAGAGAGAGTAGAGAGAGAGGCTCTGCAAGGGAACCGCCGGCACGGTGGTTCCAGCCATGGTGGAGAGCGGCGGCGGTTTCAGGTCGAACACAACAATGGGGGCGTAATTCTTATGATTCAGGGGAACGACGACGACACACAAGGATTGTTGGAGATGTAGTGAGAACAACACAGAGGCAACAAGGGAGACATGATCAGAAAAGGGAACAACATGTTCCGCAAGGGGATAGACGCAAACAATAGGGGGAGAGCCAAGGTTTCAAGCCACGAGACTCTAAACAGCCAGTGGAGTCGTTCTCTATATTTGATAATGGCCTCGGCGATCGGATTACAGTAGCAAAATTGCAATCCATCTTTGGCAGAGTAGGAAAGCTACGAGACGTGTTTATCCAACAGAAAAGGAAATTTGGCCAGCGTTTCCGATTTGGGTTTGTTCGATATCAGAATAATGATGAAGCGTGGCAGGCAATTCGAAAGTTCAATGGGCTTCGGTTGGAGGGTAATTTTATTGTGGTGCAGAAAGCAAAATTTCAACAGCCTTTTCGCCCGTCCAAAGCACCTTCGCTGGAAGGTCGATATGAAATTCAGGGGAAGGTATGGCGACCAAAAGCCCCACCCCAGGATCGTGGACATGCCACAGAGGAACGCCAGCAAGAACAGCAAGAGCAGTCAAAGGAGCTTCCACGACAAAATTATAGTTGCCAATTGAAGTTGAGTGCATCAGATTTAGATGAAGCTTGGGTGCAAAGATGCGCTCAGGCGCGCACAATTGAACGTATGCCAGTTAAGGATTTACAGTATGCGTTCGCCCAAATCGGGTTATACAATTTCCGGTTAATCCCGTTGGGTGAAAATGAAGTCTTGCTGGAATTCGAGAACAAGGAGGAAATGCAGGACACGATCACAAAGTGCCTGTACTTTTTGGAGCAGAAGCTGACGGATGTTAGGCCGTGCACAGTGCTAACCTTTGGAGCTGCACATCTTGTTTGGGTCCGGTTGTGGCAGGTTCCGTTGGGACTATGGACTGAATCTTTTTTTACAGTGATTGGAAATATGCTTGGGACATATGTGTCGTCTGATCCTGCAACGTTGTCTCGACATCGAGTGGATTACGCACGAATTTTAATTCGAATGAATCATCCGCTACTACAAAGTTTCACTATGTCTGTGAATGTTGGGCGAACGTCATGTATTGTATTGGTTGAGAAAGATGCTGCTACTTATGATTATGGGAAAATGGAAGGCATGCCATCTATGCCGGTGAAGGAATATGTATCTGAGGACGATGATTGCTATGATGATGATGACGATTTCGATGGTATGGGGCCAAGTCCAGACGCAGGTGACGAAAAGGATTATGAGTCGGCAAGAGATGTGGATTCTAAGGAAGACGACGATGAATACAAGGTCAATGATGGGGAGGAACGTGATTCTGGAACAGGACTCCCTCAGATGATGTCATGCGGCGGGCAGGAGGAGATTCTGGTGAGGACGCTGCATTGAATTTGAACGTTACTGAAATCAAGTCTGAAACAAAACTGGAGCAGCAGTTACGTGATTTATTTGAATCAGGGTATTCTTTGGAGGAGATAGAGGAATGGAAAATGAAAACAATAAAAGCTAAGGAGATATCTGAAAAAGGGATTCAAATTTTGAATAAAAATTATCAAAATCTTTCCTATAATTCTGCCTAGGGTTTTGCAGTTACAGGCTACTCATTTAACTCACAAGATTTACTGTGGGCAACAAATTAGTCTTGGCCTCCATATCAATTTAATTGGGCCCCACACTATGTTAACCAGAACAAAACACGTTTTTTCAGAATCCCTTATTCAAGAAGCAGGGCAAGACGTGTTTGGAACAAAAAATAGAAGGTAAAAATGAGTTCACATCAGAGCTATGTATGCGCGAAAATTCATCTGCTTTCTTTCACACTTCACTGAATCAAATCGTCAGAAAGAAAGTAAGGACAAACGCCAACTCTTCAGTCGTTCAGCAACAAGCATTCGTGACCCCTACGTGTAACATCCCACCAACCAGGTAAAGACCTCATAGGCGACGCGAAACCCTAGAGAGTTGGAATAGGTGAATATGAGCTAATAGTATAACTATACTATATGATATACGTATAATATATATATATATATATATGTGTGTGAGTGTGTGTGTGTGTGTGTGTGTGTGTGTGTGTGCTGTAAGATCAAGTTTTGATCGAGTAGTACAACTCTATGTTTTGATGATAACAAGTTAACATTTTAGTGTGAACAATTATGGTACTCTAACGTGTTTTTCTGAGTGTGTTATTTACAAGCTCTGACCTCAATTCAATCTCACACAAATCAGAAGCACTGTGCATAAAGAGTGACCCAAGCAACGCTTTCGCAACATCTATGTTCACTCTGAACAGTAGAAATGCTTCAGAAGATCTGAAGTCATACAAGCTCTGATATGGACTCAGTCACTTGAAGTTCTGAAGATCCAGACGTTCTAACAACCAAGAAACTCTGAAGGTTCAGATGTTCTGATGGTGTAGAAGACTCTGAAGATTCAGAAGCTGAATAGTGGAAACTCTGATGTCCAGAAGCAAGATGACTCTGAAGACCATGTACTTCCCTCTGAGTTCAGAATCAGAAGATACAACGGTCAGAGGATCTGTGCTTCCCTCTGACTCTGATCAACTGGCCTCACAAGTTCCAACATGAAGCATTCCCCTGATCAGAAGTCTACTAGGTTTAAAGGTCAAGTCACTATCCAAGTACAAAAGCAAATGTACTATCCTGACGACCTACCTAACATTCTCAGCCACAGCAGAAGCTGGAATTTCCAGAACTGCCCTCCAACGGTAGCATTTCCATGCAGCGTTCAAACCCTAATCCTTGGAGTATAAATAGAGGCTGAAGATTGAAAGATGCGGTTGGAAGAATTACACACGCGCAAGCTATATTCAAAACCTTCTAAGCATTCTTTCATCTGAATTCATTGTGTTTACTATTAGCTTTTCAGAAGCAAAGTCTTTGTAAACATTTCTTTCTTAAACAGTTGTTTAGTTACCTTTAGGAGATCAAGTTTGATCGGATCCTAGAGAAGACTAAGAGAGTGAATCTTAGTGTGAGCTAAGTCAGTGTAATTGTTAGTCACTTGTAGGTTTCAAGTGCAGTTGTAACACTTACCTGATTAGTGGATTGCCTTCATTCTAAGAAGGAAGAAATCACCTTAACGGGTGGACTGGATTAGCTTGAGGGATTTATTAAGTGAACCAGGATAAAATCCTTGTGTGCTTTTCTATCTCTTATCTTAAGCACTTTGTTCTCGAAAGATTTGTTAAAATCTTTACGGTGGAAGTTTTATTCTGAAAACGTTATTCAACCCCCCCCCCTTTCTACCGTTTTTAATACCTTCAATTGGTATCAGAGCGCAAGTTCTGATTACCACACCTAACAGTGTTCAGTGATTCGGGCCGGTGTGAAAAACAATGGCTACCACCAGTGAAACTCAAAAAGATGGTTACAATGCAAAGCCTCCCATGTTCGACGGTCAAAGGTTCGAATATTGGAAAGATAGACTTGAAAGTTTCTTTCTGGGTTTTGATGCAGATCTCTGGGATATTATTGTGGATGGCTATGAGTGTCCAGTTGATGAAGAAGGCAAGAAGATCCCAAGGTCAGAGATGACTGCAGATCAAAAGAAGCTTTACTCACAACATCACAAAGCTAGAGCAATTCTTCTAAGTGCTATCTCTTATGAAGAGTACCAGAAGATTACAGATCGTGAGTATGCAAAAGGCATCTTTGAATCCCTGAAGATGTCTCATGAAGGAAACAAGAAAGTCAAATAATCAAAGGCATTGTCTTTGATCCAAAAGTATGAATCCTTCATCATGGAGCCAAACGAGTCCATTGAAGAAATGTTTTCCAGATTTCAGTTGCTTGTAGCTGGAATACGACCTCTCAACAAGAGCTACACAACAAAAGATCATGTCATAAGGGTCATCAGAAGTCTTCCTGAAAGCTGGATGCCCTAGGTGACTTCAATAGAGCTTACGAGAGATGTTGAGCGTATGAGTTTAGAAGAACTCATCAGCATACTGAAGTGCCATGAGCTGAAGCGCTCAGAGATGCAAGATCTGAGGAAGAAGTCAATAGCCTTAAAATCCAAATCTGAGAAGGCTAAAGCAGAAAAGTCAAAAGCTCTTCAAGCTGAAGCAGAAGAATCTGAAGAAGCATCAGAAGATTCTGATGAAGATGAGCTGACTCTGATCTCTAAAAGACTCAACCGTATCTGGAAGCACAGGCAAAGCAAGTACAAAGGCTCTGGAAAGGCCAAAGGAAAGTCTGAATCCTCAGGTCAGAAGAAGTCCTCCATTAAGGAAGTCACATGCTTTGAGTGCAAAGAATCAGGGCACTACAAAAGTGACTGTCCAAAATTGAAGAAGGACAAGAGGCCAAAGAAGCACTTCAAGACCAAGAAAAGTCTGATGGTGACTTTTGATGAATCAGAGTCAGAGGATGTTGACTCTGATGTTGAAGTCCAAGGACTCATGGCCATTGTCAAAGACAAAGGACCAGAGCCAAAGGATGCTGTTGACTCTGACTCAGAATCAGAAGGAGATCCTAACTCAGACGATGAAAATGAGGTATTCGCTTCTTTCTCAACCTCTGAACTGAAACATGCTTTGTCTGATATCATGGATAAGTATAACTCTTTATTGTCTAAGCATAAGAAGTTGAAAAAGAACTTATCTGCTGTTTCTAAAACTCCTTCTGAACATGAGAAAATCATATCTGATTTGAAAAATGATAACCATGCTTTAGTGAATACTAACTCTGTGCTTAAGAATCAAATTGCTAAGTTAGAAGAAGTTATTGCCTGCGATGCCTCTGATAGTAAGCATGAATCTAAGTATGAAAAATCTTTTCAAAGATTCCTGGCTAAAAGCGTAGATAGAAGCTTAATGGCTTCAATGATCTATGGCGTAAGCAGAAATGGAATGCATGGCATTGGCTATTCTAAACCAATTAGAAATGAGCCTTCTATGCCTAAAGCTAAATCTTTGTATGAATGCTTTGTTCCCTCTGGTACCATGTTACCTGATCCTTTACCTGCTGAAGTTGCTAAACCTCCTCTTAAAAAGGGATCTTTCTCCATGTCTAAATATCATGCAAAAATTCCTTTACATTACCATGTTGAGAAACCCAAGGTGATCAGAACCTCTGGGGTAACTAACAAGAGAGGACCCAGAAAGTGGGTACCTAAGGATAAGATTATCTATGTTGCAGATATCCTTGATAGCTCCACTGAAACACCAGTCATGGTATCTGGACAGTGGATGCTCGCGTCACATGACGGGAGAAAGGCGTATGTTCCAAGAGCTAAAACTTAAGCCTGGAGGCGAAGTTGGCTTTGGTGGCAACGAAAAGGGTAAAATTGTTGGTACTGGTACTATTTGTGTAGATAGTAGTCCATGCATTGACAATGTTTTATTGGTAGACGGCTTAACTCATAACTTATTGTCTATAAGTCAATTAGCTGACAAGGGTTATGATGTTATCTTTAATCAAAAGTCCTGCCGGGCTGTAAGTAAGATCGATGACTCTGTTCTATTTAACAGCAAGAGGAAGAACAACATTTATAAGATCAGATTATCTGAGTTGGAGGCTCAGAATGTGAAGTGCCTTCTGTCTGTTAATGAAGAGCAATGGGTATGGCATAGACGGTTAGGGCATGCCAGTATGAGAAATATTTCTCAGCTGAGCAAGCTAAACCTTGTCAGGGGCTTGCCCACTCTGAAGTTCTCTTCAGACGCTCTTTGTGAAGCATGTCAGAAAGGCAAATTCACAAAAGTCCCTTTCAAGGCAAAGAATGTTGTCTCAACCTCAAGGCCGTTGGAACTTCTGCATATCGACCTGTTTGGCCCAGTGAAAACTGAGTCTATAGGTGGCAAGAGATATGGGATGGTCATTGTTGACGACTATAGCCGCTGGACATGGGTAAAGTTTCTAACCCGCAAAGATGAGTCTCATGCTGTGTTCTCTACCTTCATAGCCCAAGTACAAAACGAGAAGGCTTGTAGGATTGTGCGTGTCAGAAGTGACCATGGTGGAGAGTGTGAGACCCAAGTTTTTAAGTTTGGAATAAACCGAATAAAATTCCTTTTCACGATTAATTTGAGGTAACGTGAAGGAAAACCTGAACAAGTGTCTATTGAATGGAATAAATTTGTGAAGGAGAAAGTTCAGGAAAAAAGCTAAGGATTGCATCAAAGTCGATAAAGGTTATAGCATAGTTAGTATTCGCTTTAACCGGTCAAGAACGCTAGGAAATAGCTAATTTACGTTTTAGGACATGATGGAACCTAATTCCAAAAATCTTCAGAGAAATGTTAGAACCTCTCTTGATCATCTCTAAACAAGCGTTTCGATACGAAACCCTGGAATGTACGAACGTCAATTTCCAATACTCGGAAGTTTGCCGAAACCGAAACCCTGATAGTTCAGAAACCCTAAAATCAACGGACGATGAAGACTTTTTCTATTCGGAGCTTCAAATAAAGATTACATCTGCGTATGCCCACTCTAATCGACGTTCCGAATCTTTCTTCAGAAGGAAGTTTCTGCATCCGAGGTCAAAACCATAAAGTGCATAAAGTGCATTTTTAAGCCGGTAAACGTTAAAAACAAGCCTCGAAAACCAAAAATCATACTGATATTTCTTTGGAGAATTAGAAGATTCAGCGGGAAGAATATTGTGTCTAAAATACGTAGGAATCAGTAGGAAAAATCGGAACCGCGAAATAATCATTTTCTCACGTTTTCAATTTCCTATATATACTTTGAAAAATGAAAAAAAAAACAAAAGCTTCACAACACACACACACGGCCGAGGCATTGGAGAGGAAAAGGAGGAAAAGTGATTTTTGATTATTCTTGACCGATCGTCGTTATGTTCGTTGCTACGCGTAGGCCTCGAGGTACTGATATTATTTCTTTCTTCTGATCTTAAATTCTGTCGTTTTTCTCTATGTTTTTCTGTGCTCAAAGTTTTGAGCTTTTTGTAAAACTGTCCAAATAAGCTGATTTCAGTGTCTAAACTTATTCCTTGCATGCCCCTGAGCGTGTTTAGCGGATTACATTTTGCCGAATGTCGACGAAATGCCGCCGGGATCAATTTCTGTTGGAAAAACCCATTTCTGGGTAAAGTTCCGTTCTTTAAGCTGAAAATTCACGACTTAGCTTAGTGCTAGTAGGATTAGTCGTCATAAACGTCGTTGTTGACGTTCCCATCCAATTTGTTTTTCGAAAATCCAGTTTTGAAATTCTGAGCTGAAAATAATGACCAAAATACCCCTGTGACAGTTTTCGATCCGAAAATTTTTCTGAGCTTAGAACCGTCTTAGTTACGGCCAATGATAACCTAGGAACCAAGTTTGATCGAAGAAAAATCGACCCCCCTAATTAGGGAAAGTGGCCGAGAGCTCCATCAAGGGGGGAGGGAATTTCGTTTTTTCGAAAACTTGTCTTAACGCGTTAGTTTGTCGTACTTACAAGTTTGGGATGTTTCGTGTAACCCTAGTACGTATTGTTTGTTGAGTTTCTGACTCATTGTGATTGATTTCCGTGAATTTGTCCTAAGGTTCTTTTGAGGAACTTAGTGGATTCGAGGAAGAAGATTGTGAAGGAAAGTTTGGGGAGCAAGCTGGAAAACCTACAGGTGAGGGTTTCTCACTGAATACTAGATAATGATTTAGGTGTCGACGAATTCGACTTGATTTACTGTTTATGCACTTGATTGTGTTTGATTGGGAAAATGTTTTCTGAGGCTACAGCTGACAATTGATTATCTTTTATTGCTTGATTGTTGTTGAGGTTGATTCACATGCTAAATGCTACCTGGTTAATCTAGGATGTGTGATATTTGCCCTATATGCTAAGTGCTAAATGGTTATTCCTCAATGTGCTGTTATATGTGTCATGACTGTTGGATTGTACTGTTTGAATATGCAAGTACACATATATCTGTTATTCGGCAGAGTGAGGATAACGGGCTGTTACGCCAACTTTTATTGTGAGATTTGAGGAAGTTTGACGGGACAGACCGAGGTTCGGACCCTTGATATTGTTTGGTGGATCGAGACCTTCTCTGGGAATTACTTGGGATTATGGGATCTTTTAAACTCATAAGGTTAGAGACAAAACTAAATGGAAACTGTTTTTACAAGGAAAAATTCATAAGACATTAAACAACCTCTAAACATTTAAATAATGATCACATTCTCAAATAAGAGCTTAGGATTTGGATATTAGTGTTGAAAAATGAGAAGTGTCGCCGAATCCAAGATTTAGGAAAAACTAATAAGTTTCCGAGTATTTTTATACTCTTTCGCTCGATGAGCAATTTTGTTGTTTGGCTATCTAAAAGATAAGCCGGTAAAATTAATAAGTTTCTGAGTACTTTGATGCTCTTACGCTCGATGAGCAGATTTGTTGTTTGACTATCTAAAAGATAAGTCCGGGAACTATAAGTTTCCAAGTACATTGGTACTCTTCGCTCGCTGAGCAGATTTTGACCGTCGGATGGAGATGAGTCAGATAACTCGAGAAGTTATCACGAGTGATTACACTCTTTCTGATATTTAATCGTTTTTTTGTCGCAGAATCGACATTTACCTTAGGGTATTCTTTTTAGAGACAATAAGTTAGCTAGAAGACGTGACGACGTGACGAGTGAGGTCGGAGACGTTGTTTGGCTAACCACTTGCATTCATGCACTCATTGAGGTTAATATACGGCAGGATGTCGGGCCTCGTTGGATTCCAAAAATGGTCATAAGACCCGGATTTCCATGTAAGAACACTACGGTGATTCTTAGTAGCAGACGGAAATGGCAGACCTACGGGTTCACTGCTGATCTGACTACATTTTGTTTGGTATAAGAGACGCCCGAGCAGAAATGGTCCCACCTTGGTCGGTGTTAGGGCTGACTCGATGGTGCCCATCCCTCCGGATTGCATCTTGTTCCTTAGCATTTGCATTTCATGCACCATTCATGCTGATTAAGTTGCTGGATGTGTTTGCTACTTGTTATTGTTGTTTGAGACATGTTAAATGCTTGCAACTGCTATTTATTTATTTGACAGGATATACAATTTATAATGTTGTTATACATAATTAAGCCTATGTGGCTACTACTTAAGTTTTGCCTATTGGATGTACTATTATGTAATTCTTTGAGTTGACCCTTGCGCGTGCTACCTGTGTATGGGGGGCTATGTATGCCCTTTTTGTCAGATGTCGTTGACGGATCGTTTCGTGATGCTTCGTCGTTCGGGGAAGACCCGGAGCGAAATGACTACTATTGAGCCTTCGACGTGGACCCGGATTTCATGCAGGATCGGATGAGGGTCGATGTTAGGGGTGTAGTATATAGGGTTTCGTTGTCATAGCTCTGATTTCCATTTCTTATTTTGGGGTAGGGTAGGTCCCCGACTATTAGCTTTTTGTGTGGTTCTCTCCCATGAGGATCACAGGGGGTTTGTCGGACGTAGGAGGTCTTTTGGAAGCCGTTATGGGCTAACTTTTTTTAGGACAATATTTATAAAACTTATGCCTCTATCTATGGGTCGCACTTGTTTGCCGTTGGGCAATACTTTTAGTTACTAGGTGTTACTTTCTGTCACTCGAGGACACTCGTGACGATGATTTTGGTTGCAGCGAGGGCTGTGCTTTTATTGTATGTTAGTCGCTGTTAATCGCGATTGAGTTGAGTCTTTAAATTCGACAAGTCTTTTTATTTAAAAAGAAAAAGAAAAAAAATACCTGTTTTTCCGCTTTATTTTATCTTTGGTTACTAAAGTGACGCCACCAAAATTGGGGTGTTACATTGTGGTATCAGAGCTTGTCGAGTCTTTCGGGAGTCTTTGGGGAATAGGTCTTCTGTGCTAGGTTGTGTGACTCTGCAAAGAGTAAAAAATTGATTGTCTGCCAAGCGATTTTTCGCTTAGAATTGATTGAAGTTATTGCTTAATCATATTGTATAGTTATGGAAAAGCTATCTTATGATTAGTACTAACTGTTGGTTTAACTAAATCGAACGATGATAACCTTCTAACCAGTCTTCCCCATTCCAGTATAATACGCTTCATTACTCTCGTAGCGTGTGCAACACGCCTAACTTGCCTATATTGTTGAGCTTTGACCTTATAGTTATTACACCTACTAAGAATTTATTTGACTACTGCTCGTGTTTTAACTATAGAAGTTACACGAGGTTTAGAATAACACACTAAGTCTAGAAAGTAGTCTTCCACCGATGCGATTATGAGGAAGCTAGTAGCTGAAGAACGAATCTTGGGGAGATTCCGTATGGGTAGTATACGTGTTATGTTGAGGGTGCGTAGTTCCGTAGCGGAATCATTAA
The DNA here is from genome assembly GCF_012489685.1 of Lotus japonicus. Taxonomy (NCBI): domain Eukaryota; kingdom Viridiplantae; phylum Streptophyta; class Magnoliopsida; order Fabales; family Fabaceae; genus Lotus; species Lotus japonicus. The sequence continues at coordinate 33,330,669 of NC_080045.1, read as the reverse complement.
AGGATTTAATATTAGGATATTTGTGACTACTGGAGGATAGGAACTCATTGACTGTTCCAGTGGGGTTTTCTAAATTTTCACCTTCGATGTATTAGGCCTGATCAACTTAATATTGAGGGGGTGATATTCGGAATCACAGCTGGTAATGGACTTTGATAGAAGGATGTGTAAGATGAATTTGAATTGATCGAGGATTAGTCGGATTTGGGAGGCAAGTTCGTGTTAAGCACTTGATTGTAAAAGATTAAGATTTAAATCTTTGGAAATTGATGATTGTCGTATAGACATTAATTGGTTAGTTCGTGTGATTACTCCAAGTAGAGGTAGACCAAGCCAAGAGATTTAATGTTTGAAAAATCTCAAGTATTTTCTCGGAAGTTATGAAGTCATAGGTTATGTGATTTCTGAATGGAGTTGTTAGAGACTAAATAGGTTGGATTTAATATCAGGTTATAGATGATTGCTTGATGATAACAAGATTGAGAAGAATTAACTGTGAACTAGATTGTTGTTAGCCGAGTTCGAGGAATAAATTTTGCTAAGTGCTTGAGTTCTTTGTGGAGATGTTGTAGTCTTAAGAGATGAATTTTCACTTGAAAAGTGTTGGAGTGTTAAAGGACATTTTCGGTGTAAACTAGGAAAAAGTTTAGATTTTAAACCTATGAGTTTTAACTGGAATGTGTAAGACTTGGAGAATTGCCAGGTGTTTGCTGAAGTGACTAAGTGTTGAATTGATTTGTGAATGATTAAGTTGGAGAAAGAAAGTTTTAGCATAAGTTGAATACTTGAGATTGTTGATATGGATTCCAAAGGAATATACTAAGATTACTAAGTGAGATTTACTAAGTTGGATTGAAATCTTAGGGTTAAGATTGACCTTGAGAGTTGAGAATCGCGTACGAGTATGAGATCTTATGGTTGTAGGTGTGACAATGGGATTTGAATCTTAGAAGATTGGAGATCTGAAGATGAGTTTCGGGCTAAGCCCATTGAGGTATAGTATAAGAGAGATCTTGAAGTAAAGGACTTCTGGGTTGCGTAGAGTGTTAAGGTTGGTTATAGGTTGGTGATCGATTGATGTTGATTATGAGGTTGCGGACATAATGACCATGTGATAAGATTTGAATGATGTTAGCATAATAAGTTATGATTATGGATATCAGGATCAAGTTGTGAGTGTGAAAGCATGACGACACTTATCGAGTCGTTTGTGTAAGCGAAGGAGTTATAGTTTTAAGAAATGGATATTCATTTAAGAAGTGTTAGAGAGTTAAAGGAGATTAGAGGTCCAAACTTAGTGAAGGTTTAGATTTTAAGCCAATTGATTTTATCCCAAACGCGTGAGACAGGAAGTCTTGTCAGGTTCTGATCGAGAGGCTAAGTGTTGGATTGATTGAAGGATGATTAAGTTACAGAAAGGAAAATGTTAGTATTAAGATGAATACCTGAGGTTGTTATATTTGGACGAGTTTCGTAGAGTTTAAGAGTCAATGGAACTTTTTTATGGATTTTGATGATGCATATTAGGGTTAGCAAGTGAATTTTACTAAAGTTGAATGGGAATCCTAGGGCTAAGGTTGACCTAGTGAGCTGAGATTCATGTACACATAAGAGATTTAGTGGTGTTAGCGGTTACGATAACAGTTAAATCTCAGAATGTTGAAGGATCGGATGATAAAATGGCTAGTTAAGTCCCTTGAGATATAGTTATGATTTAATCTTCTAGAGGATAAGTCTCGATTTGTGCGAAGTGTTAGGGATTTCAGTAAGTGTAAATAGGTTTGAGTGAGGGAAGTTTTGAGGAAGAAGACGATAATAATGGATTGTTAGATATTAAGATGATGATTAGCTTATCAGTTGTTTGTGAATTGATGTTAAGGGAATAAGTTTAGTGATGCGCAAAGTATTTAGACTCAAGTAGAGTTTTAACTTGAATAGAGACTAAGAAGAAGATTGATTTCATGATACGAATAAGGATAGTTACGAAGTTAGAGGTAATGATTAATGGACTAGTGGATTCCAAGGGATGGTTTGTCTAGGAGTTTTGAAAGGTCGAGTTGAGTTTTGGATCATGAGTGAACATCACGAGGACAAGTTGAGCATTCACTCCAGAACATGGAGATGTACCGAGTTTCTAATCAGAATTTTGGACGAACAAAAGCAAAGGAGTAAGTGGTTAAGGTTGTGCGGATGCACGGAAAGCCAACAAATATTATTTCCAACGTAGACTAAATGCAAGTGGTCAAGCTGGACAACATAGAACTGAAAGATGATATGTCTTTTGAGACGCCGTCGGTCAACATTGGGGCTAGAAAGTGAAACAATCGAGAGGAAAACTGAGTGCTTTAGTGAAAGTTATTTGGAACAAAGAGACGGACGATGCTATATGGGAGTGAGAGGAAAAAGGATCAAGGGATAATATCCAGAGCTTTTGCTGAACCTTAAGTTTCGAGGACGAAACTTTCTTTTTGGAGGGTAGTAATGTGAGACCCAAGTTTTTAAGTTTGGAATAAACCGAATAAAATTCCTTTTCACGATTAATTTGAGGTAACGTGAAGGAAAACCTGAACAAGTGTCTATTGAATGGAATAAATTTGTGAAGGAGAAAGTTCAGGAAAAAAGCTAAGGATTGCATCAAAGTCGATAAAGGTTATAGCACGGTTAGTATTCGCTTTAACCTAGGTCAAGAACGCTAGGAAATAGCTAATTTACGTTTTAGGACATGATGGAACCTAATTCCAAAAATCTTCAGAGAAATGTTAGAACCTCTCTTGATCGTCTCTAAACAAGCGTTTCAATACGAAACCCTGGAATGTACGAACGTCAATTTCCAATACTCGGAAGTTTGCCGAAACCAAAACCCTGATAGTTCAGAAACCCTAAAATCAACGGACGATGAAGACTTTTTCTATTCGGAGCTTCAAATAAAGATTTCATCTGCGTACGCCCACTCTAATCGACGTTCCGAATCTTTCTTCAGAAGGAAGTTTCTGCATCCGAGGTCAAAACCATAAAGTGCATAAATGGCATTTTTAAGCCGGTAAACGTTAAAAACAAGCCTCGAAAACCAAAAATCATACTGATATTTCTTTGGAGAATTAGAAGATTCAGCGGGAAGAATATCGTGTCTAAAATACGTAGGAATCAGTAGGAAAAATCAGAACCGCGAAATAATCATTTTCTCACGTTTTCAAATTCCTATATATACTTTGAAAAAAGAAAAAAAAAAAAAAGCTTCACAACACACACACACGGCCGAGGCATTGGAGAGGAAAAGGAGGAAAAGTGATTTTTGATTATTCTTGACCGATCGTCGTTCTGTTCGTTGCTACGCGTAGGCCTCGAGGTACTGATATTATTTCTTTCTTCTGATCTTAAATTCTGTCGTTTTTCTCTATGTTTTTCTGTGCTCAAAGTTTTGAGCTTTTTGTAAAACTGTCCAAATAAGCTGATTTCAGTGTCTAAACTTATTCCTTGCATGCCCCTGAGCGTGTTTAGCGGATTACATTTTGCCGAATGTCGACGAAATGCCGCCGGGATCAATTTCTGTTGGAAAAACCCATTTCTGGGTAAAGTTCCGTTCTTTAAGCTGAAAATTCACGACTTAGCTTAGTGCTAGTAGGATTAGTCGTCATAAACGTCGTTGTTGACGTTCTCATCCAATTTGTTTTTCAAAAATCCAGTTTTGAAATTCTGAGCTGAAAATAATGTCCAAAATACCCCTGCGACAGTTTTCGATTCGAAAATTTTTCTGAGCTTAGAACCGTCTTAGTTACGGCTAATGATAACCTAGGAACCAAGTTTGATCAAAGAAAAATCGACCCCCCTAATTAGGGAAAGTGGCCGAGAGCTCCATCAAGGGGGAGGGAATTTCGTTTTTTCGAAAACTTGTCTTAACGCGTTAGTTTGTCGTACTTAGGAGTTTAGGATGTTTCGTGTAACCCTAGTACGTATTGTTTGTTGAGTTTCTGACTCATTGTGATTAATTTCCGTGAATTTGTCCTAAGGTTCTTTTGAGGAACTTAGTGGATTCGAGGAAGAAGATTGTGAAGGAAAGTTTGGGGAGCAAGCTGGAAAACCTACAGGTGAGGGTTTCTCACTGAATACTAGATAATGATTTAGGTGTCGACGAATTCGACTTGATTTACTGTTTATGCACTTGATTGTGTTTGATTGGGAAAATGTTTTCTGAGGCTACGGCTAACAATTGATTATCTTTTATTGCTTGATTGTTGTTGAGGTTGATTCACATGCTAAATGCTACCTGGTTAATCTAGGATGTGTGATATTTGCCCTATATGCAAAGTGCTAAATGGTTATTCCTCAATGTGCTGTTATATGTGTCATGACTGTTGGATTGTACTGTTTGAATATGCAAGTACACATATATCTGTTATTCGGCAGAGTGAGGATAACGGGCTGTTACGCCAACTTTTATTGTGAGATTTGAGGAAGTTTGACGGGACGGACCGAGGTTCGGACCCTTGATATTGTTTGGTGGATCGAGACCTTCTCTGGGAATTACTTGGGATTACGGGATCTTTTAAACTCATAAGGTTAGAGACAAAACTAAATGGAAACTGTTTTTACAAGGAAAAATTCATAAGACATTAAACAACCTCTAAACCTTTAAATAATGATCACATTCTCAAATAAGAGCTTAGGATTTGGATATTAGTGTTGAAAAATGAGAAGTGTCGCCGAATCCAAGATTTAGGAAAAACTAATAAGTTTCCGAGTATTTTTATACTCTTTCGCTCGATGAGGAGTTTTGTTGTTTAGCTATCTAAAAGATAAGCCGGTAAAATTAATAAGTTTCTGAGTACTTTGATGCTCTTACGCTCGATGAGCAGATTTGTTGTTTGACTATCTAAAAGATAAGTCCGGGAACTATAAGTTTCCAAGTACATTGGTACTCTTTGCTCGCTGAGCAGATTTTGACCGTCGGATGGAGATGAGTCAGATAACTCGAGAAGTTATCACGAGTGATTACACTCTTTCTGATATTTAATCGTTTTTTTGTCGCAGAATCGACATTTACCTTAGGGTATTCTTTTTAGAGACAATAAGTTAGCTAGAAGACGTGACGAGTGAGGTCGGAGACGTTGTTTGGCTAACCACTTGCATTCATGCACTCATTGAGGTTAATATACGGCAGGATGTCGGGCCTCGTTGGATTCCAAAAATGGTCATAAGACCCGGATTTCCATGTAAGAACACTACGGTGATTCTTAGTAGCAGACGGAAATAGCAGACCTACGGGTTCACTGCTGATCTGACTACATTTTGTTTGGTATAAGAGACGCCCGAGCAGAAATGGTCCCACCTTGGCCGGTGTTAGGGCTGACTCGATGGTGCCCATCCCTCCGGATTGCATCTTGTTCCTTAGCATTTGCATTTCATGCACCATTCATGCTGATTTAGTTGCTGGATGTGTTTGCTACTTGTTATTGTTGTTTGAGACATGTTAAATGCTTGCAACTGTTATTATTTATTTGACAGGATATACAATTTATAATGTTGTTATACATAATTAAGCCTATGTGGCTACTACTTAAGTTTTGCCTATTGGATGTACTATTATGTAATTCTTTGAGTTGACCCTTGCGCGTGCTACCTGTGTAGGGGGGGCTATGTATGCCCTTTTTGTCAGATGTTGTAACACCCCGATTTCGGTGGCGTCACTTTAGTAACCAAAAGTAAACTTAATGCGGAAAAACGTGAAATATTTTTTTTTTCGATAATAACTAAGACAATACTGAATTAAATAAAACCCAAAAGCGAAAAGCAATAGAACTAATATACAATATATAAACAGCCCCCGCTGTAAGTGACAACCTCGTCACGAGTAACCTCCAGTGACGGAAAGAAAAGTGCAACGCCCGTAGGCAATATGTACAAACCAAATAAAAAGGTGAAGTGTCCGCAACACCATCCCTCAAAACTGAGTATAAGTCAGCCCAGATGGCCTAAAACAAGACCTCCTAAGTCCAACCAACTCCCTGTGATTCCCGTAAAGAAACCACACAAAAAGCTATAGGTGGGAAACTACCCTGTTCCCAAAGGAACAAATGATGTTCAGAGCTAGGACTCTACTCCTACACTAATCCCATCTCGAGGAGCTCACACTAACACTCAATCCTACATGCTAGCATGATCGTCGTCCGAAATCGAAATCCAGAACGACCTAGTCTACGTACACCATCCGTCCTCCTCTCGCAACCGCGATACGCTCCAGTTCCTGCATCTCAACCCTAGTTCCTCCTGAAGGATGAACCATCATGAATCAGCCCGCCAAAGACATCTGACAAAGGGCGTTTGTTCGCCAAAGCACACACAGAAGACGCGAGGGTCAACTCCAAAGAATTATATAAATAATACCACCAATAGATACCATTAAAGGATTAGCCACTTAGGCTTATAACTAGGGATAACATCCTAGGGTTGCATTATTCCACAAAGAATATAACGACAGTAAAACACAGTTAACATGCATCCAGTAGAACTAACAAGTATCAAACACACTCATCACTAAGTCAGTATGCATGTGGCATAAAATGATATGCAGGTTAACCCAGTTAACCACATGCATTCCGGAAAGGGATGGACATCAAACGGATCAGCCCTAACACCAGCCACGGTGGAACCATTTCGGCCCGCGTGCCTCTTACACCACACAAAGGTAGCCAGATCAGCAGTAAACCCGTAGGTCTGCCATTTCGGTCTGCTACAAGAGACGTCCATAAACGCTCTTTCACGGCATTCCGGGTCTTATGACCATTTTGGAAACCGACGAGGTCCAGAGTACGTCCTGTGTTAATACCCCATTAATGTTGCATGTATGCAAAATGATTAGTCAAACAACGTCTCTGTCCTCACTCGACACGTCGCCACGTGTTCTAGGGAAGTTAAAGTCTCTAAAAGCTTACCCTAAGGTAAAGTCGATTTTGCGACCAAAAGACACACTTCATAACGACACATAGCTGCTCCAACAGCACCACAACAAACGCTGCTCCAACAGCACAATAACAAACGCTGCTCCAACAGCACAACAATAAACGCTGCTCCAACAGCACAACAACAAACGCTGCTCCAACAGCACAACAACAAACTCAACACTTGGATCCGACGACACTCCTCGTTTTTCCAAAACTATGATTTGACTTCCAATGCCTTCCTTCGAGGTTGTTATCATTACTTAAAGATTTTGAGGTTATTTAAGGTCTTATGAATTTTCTTTATAAAATAGATTCCATTTTGTCTTATCGCAAGTCTTATACATTTTCAGGATCTCCCAATCCCAAGTCGCTTCCAGAGGAGGTCTCGATCCACTAAACAAAATTAAGGCCCGAACCTCGTTCGTCCTATCAAACTTTCTCAAAACTCTCAAAATAAAATCGGCATGACCTGCCCGCTATTCTCACCATTCAGAATCTCAGATTCCAGTACAGAGCATATTTAAATCATCACAATCAACAACATGTCATATATCAATAAATCGCATCATAAACACTTAGCACTTAGCATATAAAGCATGCACCACACATCCTAGATTACCCACATAGCACATAGCATGTAAGTCAATCTCAAAAACATTCAGTAGATGAATCATCTACATTGTCAGCCGAAGCCTCAGAAAACATTTTCCAATCACACACAATCCAGTGCATAAACAATAAACAATGTCGAAAACATCGACCCTAAGCATTAACTAGAGATTCAGTGAGAAGCCCTCACCTGAAAGTTCTCCAGAATGATCAACTAGTGCTTCCTCGCTCTCAAAGTGTTGGTCCTCGGGGAAATCCTCAAAAGCACCTTTACAATAAAATCACAGAATACTATCAGAATCTATCGGAAACTAAGCTATCGATACTTACTAAGGTTACTCGAAGTAATCTATACCCTAAGGTACGATAAACTAGCGCGAAAGACAAGTTTTCGGAGAAGGAAATTTTCCTCCTCCCCCCTAATAGGGCTCGGCCACTTTGTGCAATTATGAGGCTCGATTTTTCTTCGATCAAACTTGGTTCCTATGCTTTCATAAGCCGTAACTAAGGGTATTCTGAACTCGAAAAAATTATCGGATCAAAAACTGTCGCAGGGGTATTTTGGTCATGATTTTTAACTTAGGATTTTTCAAAACTGAAATCCCAAAAATAAAATTTTGCAGGGACGTCACCAACGACGTTTATGACAACTAATCCTACTAGCACTAAGCTAAGGCGATAGTTTTCAGCCTAAAGGTTGAAGCTTTACACCAAAAACTCCAAAAATGGGTATTTTAGGCTCAAATTGATTCCGGCGGAATTCCGACGACATAACGGAAAATCTAACCCGGCAGAAGTGATCTTGGGCGCATAGGGAAGAGGTTTAGAATCAGAAATGAAAGATTCAGGATAGTTTTGCAAAAACCCATAAACTATCCGCTCAGAAAACTCTACAGAAAAGCTATGGAAAAAGCGATCAGAGGTAAGGATTAGCGACGATACCTCGAAGCCTTGAAGTAGCAACTGATTGATCGACGATCAAGCAAACGATGAAGAAAATCTTCTCTTCTCCCTCCCTTGTAGAACTCGCGGCCTTGATGAAGAAAATGGAGGAAAATTTGAGTTTTTCTTCCTTTCTTTGCTATATATAAAGGTTGGAAATTCGCGGGAAAATGAAAGTTTCGCGAATCTGATTTTTCCGGCGTCATTCTCCGTGAATTAATAGATATGTTTTGGCAAAAGAATTCCAAAACTATAAAGAGGTCTCCTTGTATTTTTGGCAACTAATGCATAGTCGGTATAAAACTATTTTACCCGATAAGTTGCTTTTTGCATCGAATGTCGGAATAGAAAACTTCCTTCGGAAGAAAGATTGAAATCATCAAGAGAAATGGGTGTACGCGTGTAGAATATTCATTTGAAGCTCTGAATAGATAAAGTCTTCATTGTCGAGAAATTCTAGGGTTTTGAAATACCAGGGATTCGGTTTCGGCAAACTTCCGATGATTGGAATCGGACGTTCGTAGATCCTAGAGTTTCGCCTCGAAATGATGGTGATATATGGAAAAAGAGAAGTTCTAACATTTCTCTGAAGATTTTTTGGAATTAACTGCCAGCGTGCCTAAAAGTGAAAATTAGCTATATACTAGGGTTTCTGACCTAGGTTTAAGCGTAAAACGTTCGTGCTATAACTTTTATCGATCATAATGCAATCCTTGAACTTTTCCTGAACTTTCTCCTTCATAAATATATTTCATTTAATAAACTTTCGTTCAGGTTTCCCTTCACATTACATCAACCCTAATCGTGAATAAGAAGTTTATTCACTTAGCATAAACTTAAAAACTCGGGCCTTACAGATATCGTTGACGGATCGTTTCGTGATGCTTCGTCGTTCGGGGAAGACCCGGAGCGAAATGACTACTACTGAGCCTTCGACGTGGACCCGGATTTCATGCAGGATCGGATGAGGGTCGATGTTAGGGGTGTAGTATATAGGGTTTCATTGTCATAGCTCTGATTTCCATTTCTTATTTTGGGGTAGGGTAGGTCCCCGACTATTAGCTTTTTGTGTGGTTCTCTCCCATGAGGATCACAGGGGGTTTGTCGGACGTAGGAGGTCTTTTGGAAGCCGTTATGGGCTAACTTACTTTTTTGAGGACTGTATTTATAAAACTTATGCCTCTATCTATGGGTCGCACTTGTTTGCCGTTGGGCAATACTTTTAGTTACTAGGTGTTACTTTCCGTCACTCGAGGACACTCGTGACGATGATTTTGGTTGCAGCGAGGGCTGTGCTTTTATTGTATGTTAGTCGCTGTTAATCGCGATTGAGTTGAGTCTTTAAATTCGACAAGTCTTTTTATTTAAAAAGAAAACGAAAAAAAATACCTGTTTTTCCGCTTTATTTTATCTTTGGTTACTAAAGTGACGCCACCAAAATTGGGGTGTTACAGAGAGTTTGAGAATGACAAGTTTGAGAGTCTGTTTGATTCCTATGGAATTGCACATGATTTCTCTTGTCCCAGAACTCCTCAACAAAATGGTGTTGTTGAGAGGAAGAACAGAACTCTTCAGGAGATGGCTAGAACCATGCTCCAAGAAACTGGCATGGCTAAGCACTTTTGGGCAGAGGCAGTAAACACAGCGTGTTACATTCAGAACAGAATCTCTGTGAGACCAATTCTGAATAAGACTCCCTATGAATTGTGGAAGAATATAAAACCCAACATTTCTTACTTTCATCCTTTTGGTTGTGTTTGTTATGTTCTTAATACTAAGGATATATTGCATAAATTTGATGCTAAGTCTTCTAAATGTCTATTACTTGGTTACTCTGAGAGATCTAAAGGTTTTAGATTCTATAATACTGATGCTAAAACAATTGAAGAACCTATTCATGTTAGATTTGACGATAAGCTTGACTCTGACCAGTCAAAGCTAGTTGAGAAATTTGCAGATTTAAGTATAAGTGTTTCTGACAAAGGCAAAGCTCCAGAGGAAGCTGAGCCAGAGGAAGATGAACCAGAAGAAGCTGGTCCCTCTGATTCACAAACTCAGAAGAAGAGCAGAATCACTGCAGCTCATCCTAAGGAATTGATTCTGGGCAACAAAGACGAACCAGTTAGAACCAGATCAGCCTTCAGACCCTCTAAAGAGACCCCTGCTCAGTCTGAAAGGATTGGTGTCCTTAATTGAACCCAAGTCAATTGAAGAAGCTCTTTAGGACAAGGACTGGATTCTGGCCATGGAAGAAGAATTGAATCAATTTTCCAAGAATGATGTTTGGAGCCTAGTGAAGAAGCCTCAAAGTGTCCATGTAATTGGAACAAAATGGGTGTTCAGAAACAAGTTGAATGAGAAAGGAGATGTAGTCAGAAACAAGGCAAGGCTAGTTGCTCAAGGCTACAACCAGCAGGAAGGAATAGACTACACAGAAACATTTGCTCCAGTAGCAAGACTAGAAGCAATCAGACTGTTGATCTCCTTCTCAGTGAATCACAACATAATTCTACATCAGATGGATGTTAAGAGTGCCTTCCTAAATGGATATATATCAGAGGAAGTCTACGTTCATCAACCCCAAGGTTTTGAGGATGAGAAGAACCCAGATCATGTTTTCAAGTTGAAGAAATCACTCTATGGTCTGAAGCAAGCTCCCAGAGCATGGTATGAGAGACTCAGCTCATTCCTTATGGAGAATGAGTTTGTAAGGGGTAAAGTAGATACAACTCTCTTTTGCAAAACTTACAAAGATGATATCTTAATTGTGCAAATTTATGTTGATGATATTATATTTGGTTCTGCTATTCAATCTCTATGCAAAGAATTTTCTGAGATGATGCAGGCTGAATTTGAGATGAGTATGATGGGAGAACTCAAGTACTTTTTGGAAATACAAGTTGATCAAACACCAGAAGGAACATATATCCATCAGAGCAAGTACACTAAAGAACTTCTGAAGAAGTTCAATATGCTGGAATCTACAGTTGCCAAGACTCCAATGCATCCTACATGCATTCTGGAAAAAGAAGATGCAAGTGGTAAAGTTTTTCAAAAGCTCTATCGTGGTATGATAGGATCACTTCTATACTTAACTGCATCTAGGCCAGATATATTGTTTAGTGTTCATTTATGTGCTCGCTTCCAATCAGATCCAAGGGAAACCCACTTAACTGCTGTTAAGAGGATCCTAAGGTATCTGAAAGGTACCACTAACCTTGGCTTGATGTATAAGAAAACATCAGAGTATAAGTTTTCAGGTTATTGTGATGCTGATTATGCTGGAGATAGAACAGAGAGAAAAAGCACTTCTGGAAATTGTCAATTTCTGGGAAGCAACTTAGTCTCATGGGCAAGCAAGAGGCAATCAACCATTGCACTCTCTACTGCAGAGGCAGAATATATCTCAGCAGCAATATGCAGCACTCAGATGCTCTGGATGAAACATCAGCTGGAGGATTATCAAATCCTTGAGAGCAATATCTCAATCTATTGTGATAACACTGCTGCAATTTCATTGAGTAAGAATCCTATCTTACATTCAAGGGCAAAGCACATTGAGGTAAAGTATCACTTTATTAGAGATTATGTACAGAAGGGCGTACTTCTTCTGAAGTTTGTTGATACTGACCATCAATGGGAAGATATCTTTACAAGGCCCTTAGCAGAGGATAGATTTAATTTCATTCTGAAAAATATGAATATGGACTTTTGTCCAGCATGAAGATGGATCAGAACCTCTGACTATGATGCTTCTTCATCAGAAGATGTCTAGTCCAGAAGGTAACTCTATCAGAGTTTATGTACCCATTGGTGCTGTCTCTGAAGCTGAGACAGTAAACGTATGTCAGTATCTCTGATACATAGTTCCTTGTGCCCGTGCTGACAGTCTGTTGTAATGAGTGTTGATGTGCTTCTCTCCTGCGTGTGATAGGTGTATTTACTGTTACTATCATGTCTTTAATTTCTAACCGTTGATTTTAAATTGCTTTTTGATCAACAACGGTTATTTGTCAAAACCCACTATACACACACGTTCTCCTACACTTACGGTTTTACATTCTCTCTCTTCAGTTTTTCAAAAACTTATCCCCACGATCTCTCTCTCTCTCTATTCACCCTTCTCCTTCAACCCAAAACCTTCAACCGACTTCACGATGGTGAGACAAACCAGAAATGAAGCTGCAGGTGCAACCAAGTTTCCTCATATGGTAGTAGGTCAAGCTACAAGCCAATTGGGTCCTGAAACTCCAAATCAAGGTCAAGCTTCAGAGAAGATGATTCCAATTGCAGAACGGGGCTATGTCGTTCACTGCGTTTATGCTCCGGAAGAACTCCAAGTGCTTGCTGAATGGAGATTCGACCTGGATAACATAGCTGCAAATGGGTATGACCTGCGTCCTGAAGTTCAAGTTCAGGGATGGGAAGAGTATTTCAACAGGCTTAGAGGACCAATCTATGACAAATTGGTCAAGGAATTCTGGAAACACGCGGACTGTGATGATACACAAGTTGTCTTCTGCATTGCTGGAAGGAGGATAATCATCACTGAGAAGTCCATTGTGAATCTGCTGGGTGCACACACTGGAATTGGGTATAGATTCCAACTGACGGAGTCAAAGGTGAAACCCAGAACCAAGGATGAAACCAACAAGGCTCTTTACACCACCTACAAACCTGGCAAGAGCGACTACAAGGTGGTGGATCTTCATCCCAAGCTCAGAATCTGGCACAAGATTCTGCTTCACTGCATCAACCAGAGGCCAAAGGGTAGCTCTCCTGATTACATCAACTTCTGCCAGAAGGCAATGCTATTCTTCATTCAGGATAAGAGGAAGATCTGCCTTCCTTTCTTCTTGTTCTCTTACCTGAAAGAATGCATCAGGAAGTCCAGAACCACTGCCTCCATCAAGTCTGCCATCAAGTACATCCCCTTTGGGAGACTGCTTTCAGATCTCTTCATTGAGAGTAAATTCGTAGAAGATCTGATCAAGGCAGGATGCACAGAGGATCTGTCAACAATTGTCAGTGACGTCTTCACATCCACATCTTTGAAGAAGATGGGATTGGTCAAGAAGAAGATAGCCCCTGCTCATGAAGATACTTCTGATGAAGTAAGACAAAGAAGGGTGCCTCTGAATGATTTCCCTCTGTGGACCCAAGCAGACAACCTAGAAGCTATTTTGTGCTACATTGATGATCTGAAGCAACAAGGGTTTGAGATTGATGTAGATGAGTTCTTCAGACGATTGCCACCAGCTCAAGAGTTTGACTCTCCTCCCAAGAGGAAAGTTCAGAGAAAAATGGTCTTGGAGGAATCTTCTGAGGAGTCTGATGTTCCTCTGAAGAAGAAGAAGAAGGCTGACAAGCCTAAGAGGAAGCATGATGAAACCACCAAGCCTGATGATGGTGATGATGGTGATAATGAAGATGGTCCTTCTCCTCCAAAGAAGAAGAAGAAACAAGTCAGAATTGTGGAGAAGCCTACCCGTGTGGAACCTGCTGCTGCAGTCATCAGAATGGAGACTTTTGCCAGAGTGACTCGGTCTGCCGTGCGTTCATCAAGTAAGTCTGCTGTCACTGAATCTGATGATGATTTAAATTCAATTGATGCACTCCCCATTTCTACTCTTCTTAACCGCACAGCCACCCAACTCACCCCTATCCCAGAGTCTCAACCAGCTGCCCAAACCACATATCCACCTAATTCCCCAAGGTCTTCATTTTTCCAACCTTCCCAAGAAGAAGCACCTCTGTGGAATATGCTTCAGACTCCACGTCCCTCTGAACCAACCTCTCCCATTACCATTCAATACAACCCATTAACCTCTGAACCCATCATTCCTAAACAACCAGAACTTGAACAACCAGAACCTGAACCCAGAACGTCTGATCACTCTGTCCCCAGAGCATCAGAACGTCCTGATCGTAAAACTGCTGATACAGATTCTTCCACTCCCTATACTTCTGTATCCTTTCCTACCAACGTTGCTGACTCCTCACCTTCCAACAACTCTGAGTCACTTCGTAAATTTACGGAAGTCAGGAAAGAAAAAGTGTCTGTCATTCCAGAGTACTACCTCACAGTACCAAGCCCTAAGAGATACCCTGGACCTAGACCAGAACGTCTAGTTGACCCAGATGATCCTATCCAGGCTGACCCCTTGCATGAAGCAGACCCCTTAGCCCAACAAGTCCAACCTGACCAAGTTCATCAAGAGTCTATTCAACCAGAACCAGAAAACTCTGTGTCTAACCACTCTTCGGTTAGATCACCACATCCTCAGGTTGAAACCTCTGAACCAAACCTTGGAACCTCTGAACCAAATGTTCAAACTTTTAATATTGGTTCTCCTCAAGGTGCCTTTGAGGCAAACAGCAGCAACCACCCAACCTCTCCTGAAACCAACCTCTCCATTGTTCCCTACACATACCTCAGGCCAACCTCTCTCTCTGAGTGCATCAGTGTTTTTAATCATGAAGCTTCACTGATGTTACGCAATGTGCAAGGTCACACTGACCTAAGTGAGAACGCTGACTCTGTTGCTGAAGAATGGAATAGTCTGAGTACTTGGTTAGTTGCTCAGGTTCCTGTTATGATGAGTCATCTCACTGCAGAAAGGGATCAGAGGATTGAGGCTGCTAGGCAGCGGTTTAACAGACGAGTGGCTCTGCATGAACAACAGCAAAGAACTAAGTTACTTGAAGCTGTTGAAGAGGCCAGAAGAAAGAAAGAGCAAGCCGAAGAAGCTGCACGTCTAGCGGCTGTCCAAGCTGAAAATGCACGATTAAAAGCTGCGAGACTTGAAGCTGAAGCTGAAGCTCTTAGATTTCAGGCTCTTGCACCAGTGGTCTTTACTCCTGCTGCTTCTGATTCCACTCCAGCTCATCAATCTGCTCAGAATGTTCCTTCTAGCTCTACACAGCCAAGTTCTTCCAGACTTGACATCATGGAACAACGTCTCAATTCTCATGAGACTCTGCTGATGGGCATGAAGCAAATTCTTCAAGAACTTCTGCGTCGATCTGACAAGCCTTAGTTTTAGGATTTCTTTCGTTTTTCTTAACTTAATTTATTTTTATTTCTATTTTATTTGCATTACTTGCTATGATTTGCTTACTAATAGTTTATCATTGCATATATATATATATAAATGACCTTGTGTTTGCAAAATCCTTTTCTTTATTCATGATAATTTATGTTTATTACATCGTACAATTTTGTCCCTAAATCTAGAATGGAGGATCCTTCCTCATTCTTCTGCACTCCCGGCGTTGCTCTGCTCTTTCCTTCTCCATCCGATCAAGCGCATACTCTATATTGCCAAGCTTGATGCTAAGCTCGTTCTTCTCCAGACTATCTTCAATAGTCTTGAGACTCTTTTCCACAACTTCCTTCTCTTCCAGAAAATTCAGTTCCAGCTCGCTGAGTTCCTGAATTTCCTCCACGAAGGCAAGAAATTCTTTCAGATCCTTCTCCAGCTCTGGACAAAGGTCCTCATCAAGCAGTGTCTTCGTCAGCTCATGTATTGTTCGTGTACCATCAGGGTGCCGGATGTTAAGGAACATGTCCTCCTTGAAGGCTTTCCTTCTGAGCTCTTCCAGTGCAACCATGTATGAAGCATTTTTTTGGTATTAATCGAGTTGTGAAGCTTACCCTCTTCTAAATCGCTTTATATAAGCTTCATTCTCTCCTTGGAAGTTATTTCTCCTACAGTTTCTCGAGGATAAGTCCTTGGTAACTGAAGCTTCTCTTTACTCCCGTGGCCGGTGGTAAACGTTCTTATTCTGCATTAACTCACTTCCTTAATTCGCGTAACTCTCATTCCTACAGCGTTTATTTCTCCATCTTTTCACTCAGACCTTCTCTGAGGGGGAGTACCTTGTACTTCAAGCTGAGTTTTTCACACCCCATACTTTTTGCTTATGACAAAAAGGGGGAGTACACCTAGTTTTTGATGTATAAGTGTGATTTAATTTTCTTTTGGAGAATTTAAGAGTTCCACCTTTATGACCATAGATGTGTCACTGGGCAAATACAAGGAATACATTTCACTTCTTCTGAAGTGATTCTATTTGACTCTGATACCACTTATCGTTGACTCTGATTACTTATGCGCTCTGATTATTCTATTTCATCTATGTCATGCGCCTTCACTCTGAACTCTTACATTATTTAGCTCAGAATCTAGACATTTCTAACGTTTTCATTAAGTCTTAGATTCAGGGGGAGCTATGCTCAGAATCAAGCAGTGACTTGGATTCAGAATGAGCAAAATAAACTATTCACATCAGGATAAGTCTTACTCTATATCTCTAAACTCTGAGTGAATTCAGTTTATTGTTTAAGAATTGTTCATCAAAATACTTGGTTTTGTCATCATCAAAAAGGGGGAGATTGTAAGATCAAGTTTTGATCGAGTAGTACAACTCTATGTTTTGATGATTACCAGTTAACATTTTAGTGTGAACAATTATGGTACTCTAACGTGTTTTTCTGAGTGTGCTATTTACAAGCTCTGACCTCAATTCAATCTCACACAAATCAGAAGCACTGTGCATAAAGAGTGACCCAAGCAACGCTTTCGCAACATCTATGTTCACTCTGAACAGTAGAAATGCTTCAGAAGATCTGAAGTCATACAAGCTCTGATATGGACTCAGTCACTTGAAGTTCTGAAGATCCAGACGTTCTAACAACCAAGAAACTCTGAAGGTTCAGATGTTCTGATGGTGTAGAAGACTCTGAAGATCCAGAAGCTGAATAGTGGAAACTCTGATGTCCAGAAGCAAGATGACTCTGAAGACCATGTACTTCCCTCTGAGTTCAGAATCAGAAGATACAACGATCAGAGGATCTGTGCTTCCCTCTGACTCTGATCAACTGGCCTCACAAGTTCCAACATGAAGCATTCCCCTGATCAGAAGTCTACTAGGTTTAAAGGTCAAGTCACTATCCAAGTACAAAAGCAAATGTACTATCCTGACGACCTAACATTCTCAGCCACAGCAGAAGCTGGAATTTCCAGAACTGCCCTCCAACGGTAGCATTTCCATGCAGCGTTCAAACCCTAATCCTTGGAGTATAAATAGAGGCTGAAGATTGAAAGATGCGGTTGGAAGAATTACACACGCGCAAGCTATATTCAAAACCTTCTAAGCATTCTTTCATCTGAATTCATTGTGTTTACTATTAGCTTTTCAGAAGCAAAGTCTTTGTAAACATTTTTTTCTTAAACAGTTGTTTAGTTACCTTTAGGAGATCAAGTTTGATCGGATCCTAGAGAAGACTAAGAGAGTGAATCTTAGTGTGAGCTAAGTCAGTGTAATTGTTAGTCACTTGTAGGTTTCAAGTGCAGTTGTAACACTTACCTGATTAGTGGATTGCCTTCATTCTAAGAAGGAAGAAATCACCTTAACGGGTGGACTGGATTAGCTTGAGGGATTTATCAAGTGAACCAGGATAAAATCCTTGTGTGCTTTTCTATCTCTTATCTTAAGCACTTTGTTCTCGAAAGATTTGTTAAAATCTTTACGGTGGAAGTTTTATTCTGAAAACGTTATTCAAACCCCCCCCCCTTTCTACCGTTTTTCATACCTTCATGTGCGTGTATGTGTGATACTTCTGATGACTCCTGGTTGCTTCTGATCATCTCCAAGCTGCAGCCACGCAACCTCAAGCCCTAGGATAAGCCCCATGCATGAAAACTCATTGGTGGTGCAACTTGAATTAGGTTTAAGCTTGATTTAGCAAATTAATCACCCTACAGCCTATTTAAAGCTTACCACTCAACTCCACGCGACCCTAGCTAGCTACTGAGTGCCTTAGAACCTTCAGAGAGTGCCCAGAGAGCCCAGAAAGAGAGTGAGACCGAGAGGAAGTTCTGAAACTTCTCCTCTTCGAATCTCTCAAACCAGAGAGAGTTAGGTCCTGATTTCTGTCCCATTGAGTTCCTGGAGAGGAGAGGAAGAGAATCGAGTCATTTTGGCGAAGCTTTGGTCGAGAAACCAGAACTTCACCATCTCCGGCGAAGCTCCGGCGACACACCCAACCTGTAACTCACCCTTTCTCTCGTTCCAGACCTCGACAGCAGCACCCATAGCCATCATTCAACTCCCCATCAAACGTAGATCAAGAACCAGTGCCCGTAGCAGCTCGGAGGTGACGTTTTAAGACCCTCCGATCGTCTTCTCCGGCGGTCTTCGTCTTCTCCGGCGAGTAAGCTTCTGCAACTCGCTCGTTCTAGCTCGATTTCGCTCCAAATTGTACCCTTAAGCATGTTAGGACATAGTTAGGAAGCTTTAGACTAGTTTAGAGCCATGAATCGCTAAGAATCGAGAGAACCAAGATTCAAATTTTGAAGCTTGAGGGAGCTATCGGGTTGAGCTCCTGAGGGAGAATTGGCATGCAAAAGTGATTGGTCTGTGCTTCTGGAAGATGAAAGAACCTTCTAGGATAGCTAATTGCAGTGTTTGAGCCCTGAGGTGAAAAGCCCCAATCTCACCTCTCGGCCAGCTTCTGAAATGGCTAATTGGAGCTGTTACAGTGCTCAGAAGTTGAAATTGATGGTACCATTGAACTCAGGAGGTAGAAAACTATAGGAATGGACCCTTAGATGTTAGTTTTAGGCTCAGTTTATAGATTTCTTGATTTGCAAGTAGACTTTGAATTAAGTGCTTAAAATAAGTGATTCTGAACCTGATTATAAGCTGAGAATGGAAACTTGTGACTAACAGAACCTGAGACCATTGGAATAATGGGTAGGACTTAGAAGTTGTAGCTTAATAGTAGATTTAGTTTTCATAATGTGACTTAGACAATTAAAATAATTAAAATGATAATGTTTTCAATTAGTGGACAAATGGCTTAAGAATAATAAGGACAGATTAGTGAACCTGAAAATACAAGATAATATCTTCAATTGGTCAAGGCCAAGATTAAGTTAGAATGACATTAGTTTAATAGTTTAGTGATTTAGGGAATAATAATAATAATAATAATAATAATAATAATAATAGTAACAACAATAATACTAATAATGGGAATAATAATAAATAATTTAATAATTTGATTAGCCCATCATAACCCCAGCATAATCAATGATGCAGAGGGAGCAATCTCAGACCTACAAGATCCTCAGTTGGTAAAGGTTAAAGGTAAGAGGGGTTATACAATACCTTGTCTTGGTACACAACTCATAAGTTAATCGTTATTATGATAGAAAGCATATTATTATTTGCTTATGTGTTAATGGATGCATGATTGAATGTTGTGCTTGAAGAGTGAAAGTTGGATGAATTGTTGTGCTGAATTTCTATGATTGTGATTCATGCTTGAAGTGATGCACATTAGAAAGGGTTGACAGTACACTATGGGATATAGTGGTACTTAGGATTAATGAGCCTAAATGGCATGGTATCAGGATTGTCTCTGATACATTGAAGCATCTGAGGTAGTGGGAAGAGGGAGAGGATAATCCCTGATTTAATGAGTTATTGGTACTTGCGTTTGAAAATTAACCTACCTATAACGCTTTAGGGTTACCCATAGGATAGATAGAGTAAATAAATGAATAGTAATAATGGGATAGGCAAGTGAGCTCTTTTCTCTAAGCAATTAAAAAGTACATAACCATTAAATGGCGGATTAGAGTTCCCGCTTGTATTCCTAAAACTACCTGATCTTATTAAAGATCTCACCTCTATAATAATTATGGTGTACTTACTCAAAAGTAAGGCAGCAGATGCTCGTTTCTAATTTATTAGAAACTTAACAGAAGTATAAGGGGGAGACGATTGATACTTGAAAACACACTTAAGGAGCAATAAGGAGTAGGAAAATACTGTCACTACCACTAAGAGAGTGGGAATGCAGAGATGTCAAAGGTGGTCATGTTCAGAGATGAATTGACCCGAGATTTACGCGATGGCCCCACCTCTCCATCAGCAACCGGCAGGGTCCCGGAAAGGCCGGCCTGATGTGATGTAACAGGGACCGCATAGTCGTGTACTTCTGTCTGTGAGCTATTGAGCGATCATTGTCCGGTAAAGAGTGGACTGTAAGGAGTGTCCATGTTCCCGAGACGACTTTCCAAAGATAACGAAGTGATAGCTTCGGACCCTTAAATCATACTCATCACATGATAAAGAAAATAAACAAAAAGGTTGGCGATGAACTCACCATTTCCTACGAAGTAGTGAGAGAAGTCAATTCGAAGGATGGAGATATAAGGTGGACTTAACCATATTGCATTATTACTTGTGTTTGCTAACATGTGTGTAATTAATGGTATGTTGGCTTGAGTTTTAACGCTTATCTTATCTGATGTGTATTATTGTGCAAAGTTGCGTATGACTCACCCTTGCACTTATTTTATAAAAGCAGATAACAGGTGTGACAATGAGCTTCCCTCCAGTCCTTGCGATCCACGCTGATTTCTCGTCCCGTGCTGGCTGGCATGTTGACCCAGTCACATGATACTGCTTTTATCATGGACTCACAATTTTGTGGTGCAGGGATCCAGGAGCAGGGCATATCGGTTTTCCCGTGACGCTCCCTATGGTGTTCTCATTCTTCCTGCCGACCCATGCTCAACATGTTAACCCATAGAGTCCAGGAAGTCGACAGGTGCCGCCCCCACAGGCAGGCGAGCCTATGGAGACCGGAGAGCCCGTCCCAGCCGTACCAGTCACCGTGGTTAGTCCACAGGGATCTCTTGATCAGAGGGTTCCGCAGACCCACGAGTCTATGGGATCTCCTCCACCCCGGAGGAACTTGTCTTACTTCCAGGTCACGGCCCGCAAGCGGGTGAGATCCCCTAGATTCTCCCGAGATGCCAGAGTTTACCGTCGCAGATTCCAGAGAGGCGAGGCGTCCGGAGATAGAGAGTCAGAGCAGGGTCCTATGTCTGAGCCAGTGTCAGTGCCAGCAGCCGGTGGGGGAGTCAGTGAGGAGGATCCGGAGGAGGAAGATCCGAGGGGATGAAGTCGTATGGTCCGAGTTTATGATGATGATGCTATATGTTTCTACTTCTGTATTTTGATTATCTGTACCAGACTATGTGCTTGGGGGCTCTATGTCCTCCTTATGTGTTGTCTGTTTGTCTGTAGACTTATGCGGTGGATCGATCCGTCCGCCAACTATGCATGTTATGTATGTTCCGTGTGGTTTGCATCGTTATTCTTCGCATTCTTAGGTTAAGAGGTCGATTACCTGAGGATGAAAAGGGAATGCTCGAGTGCACTTTACTCTTGCGATCCCGATCTAACAAGACAACCGTAAGTAGAAAAAAAAAAGTTCACTATTTCACGCCGCGTGCTCACTCCTAAGTGATGGAGTAGGGCGAACTCGTCACTTATGGAAGGGGGCGTAACACTACGCGTGCTGAGCAATTACCTTGACATCGTCAACTGTGGTCGCTTCTCCAAAAACAAATTCTTCTGAAAAAAGCTCGCAGCGGGGGCATCCAAAGGGAAGTAAAAAACAAGCCTAAACCTTTCCCTGCTGATTTTTTGGAGCCAGTGCCGGGAGAAGATGGTGTGACAACCCGTGCTCAGAGAACTTGGTTGGTTGGTAAGCAGTTGGGTTTGAGAACAAGAGGATCGGAAGCTCTGATGCTCAGGGGTTTAGAGGCTCAAATTCGTCAAAATCATCCCCATCTCAGTTGATATATCGGGTTTGTGGGTTACTTGGACTGTCCGGGGTTTAGGGGGGTCGACGAGAGAGAGGCTGTGAAGAAGGCAATTCAGCAATGGAAACCAAAACTGATGTTGATATAGGAAACAAAATTATCATAACAACGACATCACACTATTAGCACATGGACACAAGGAGTGCAAATGAGTCATGTTGAGGAATATTATGTTGGAACAGCGGGGGGACTAATGTGTTAGTGGAAGGAGAATTGTTTACAGGTCAGGCAGTGGTTTTGGAGCCTTGGTTCATTCTGATGACGGTGAAATACCAGCGTTTTGATAGGTAATATATATGGGCCACATACAGTAGTAGAGCGAATTCTTTGTTTTGATGCATTGAGAGAGCACGTCTTGAACCATGGGGGTTTGGTTTTTCTGGGTGGGGATGAGTTTGAGACTGGTGCTGTTGTTACTGGTGCTGAAATTACTATTGTCGTTAATTGTTGTTGTTATTATACTTGATGTTGTTGTTGTTTAGGCAATTTTCTTGCTGTTGCTGCTGATAATTTCGTGGTTGTTGTTGTTTTCTTGTATTTCTTTGTTGTTGTTGCTGTTTTGGAGCATTGGTATACAATTCGAATTGGGGATGCAAAAGTGGCTATCTTAAAAATATGGTACTCTTTTTCCTTGCTTGGTTTTTATCCCATTGGGTTTTCCCAAACAAGGTTTTAATGATGCTCATTTTTAAAATCACTCTAAGCCATTTTGCCTTGTGACATTGTTGTTGTTGGCTGCTGATATTGTTGTGTGTTCTTGCTGGTGCTGTTGCTGTTATTGCGTGTTGTTGTTGTTGTTGCTGGCTAATTAAAAATGTTGTTTGCTGTCAAACTAAAAGTGATGTTGCTGTGTGCTGTTGCTGCAAAAATTGAAGGGTGTTGTTGTTTAACACAAGTGTTATTGCTGCGAAAATTGATGAAATTTCCGATGCTGGAGGTGCTGTTTTGGAAAAGAGAATTTTGGAGAGATATTTTTAGATGTAAAAGGGCCCAAGATTGTTCTACTGTATAAGGGTAATGAAATTGGCAATCTTAAGGATGTGGTACTCTTTTTCCTTGCTCGGTTTTTCCCACTGGATTTTTCTTAGCAAGGTTTTAATGAGGCTCATCTTTAAGATTACGTTTAAAGTTGTTTCGTGGGGAATTTAGCTCAGAGGGGTTTAGTACTATGATTTCTTTGGAGGGGTGAATTTTTTGTACTATGTTTTGTCATGAGTACTTCTTGCTCATGCTGGAACCATTATTATTAATAATATTACTTTCATTTTCAAAAAAAAAAAAAAATTAGTAACATTATACTATCAATAATTGTCATCTTACTCTTTGTGACACAATCTTTGTGGAACGAAGGGAGCAATTGTGAAACAAGCAAAAAGACAAAAAAAAACTGAGCAAGAGATTGGAAACAAAGAGAGCCAATACTTTTTGGTTTATTTCCTATATATAGATGATGTAGCTTAAAATTAAGATCATTGGATTTAATCATGAATGACCAAGATTAAAAGATGAAGTCATGTGACTTTTTACAAAAATCACCTGACATTTTTAAGTTTTCATGTGATTATTAAATTGTTTTAATCTTGATCATCCGTAATTAAATCTAATGGTCATGATTACGCTATTGCTAATTGTAATACAATGAAAATGACATAAAACTGGATAAAAGATTAGAAACAAAGTGAGCCAAGATTATTGATTTTATTTCGTTATATATATATGTATAATTGTAGCTAAACTAGAAATACATATGTATAATTAATTATAACAATTATCGTAATCGTGTTATAACATATGTATAATATTACATGAGATTTTTTATAAGATACTGAAAATAAATTAATAAAATAAATATCGCAACATATTGCATGACCTCTTCACTTTCACGTCTAATTCACCACTCTACACTCATTTATTTCACCATCAATGCTTGTGCGTTGCGGTTGCCAATGACACCTAAAAAGTGATATTCTTTTACAATTATTTGAAGTTGTACACATGTACTTTTATACAAAAAGATCACTTTTAGAGGTGATACTTGGCACCTGCAGCGCCCACAAACTTTCAAAAAGTCTCAATCCACGATGATGAAGTAGATGTGTGTAAACTGGTGAATTAGAGGTGAAGCAAAAGAGGTGAGACAATATGTTGCGATATTTATTTTATTAATTTATTTTTCAGTTTCAATCTTACAAAAGATCTCATGTAATATTATCAAAAAAAATCTCATGTTATAATTAAAACATATTATAATTTCTTTTTATCACGATTATATTTTTTTAAGAAGATTACGAGAATCGTTGTAATTAATTATACAACGTTGCAACCAGGGTCAGACGAAACAACGCTGAAAATAATATAAAATAATTTATTAATAATAATATGTCGCCACCAAATTTAAGGGAAGTTGGACCCCTCAAGATAATTTCAAAACTAATATCGAAATAGAGTTTTAAATTCGAGAGTCTTTTACGTGTGGAGAAAGTTTTAGCACCCCACAATGTCTGTTAAAACGATTACCTTTAATTAATTACAAAAAATCTAATAACTTGTTACTTATCGTACCAAAAAAAAAAGACTTTTTATGTACTTTTTTATATGTTTTTAATTAATTAGAATAAGTGATTATTTACTAATTCGATCCGACAAGCTTTGAAGCTTGTGACTACGTATCCCCCTAGTGCAATGGGGCTTTCAAGGCCACATAGTTCTTAGGGTTTAAATGGATTTTTATTTGGGGTGTCTGACGAGAATTGCTTCCCGACCTACATATTCTCTTTAGAGAGACATCAAGGTCATGTAGTTCTTAGGAAATGCTTGAAAAGCTCAGGGGCGGAGCCAGCGCCCGGCGACCCAGGGCACTTGCCCGGGCTCCGTGGCCTAGCTCTGTCTTCAAATTTGGGCAGCACCTCAGATCCGAAGGGTCATGTTGAGGCACCACATGGGCATTTTGAAGCTATAAAGCCACAGAAGCAGAGGATGAAGACCATGTAGATGTATTAGTCTAGTAGATGCCATAGAAGTCGTATAAATTCTTTTCATTTTCTGCATGTAGCAAGCCAAACAAAGAGGGGAAAATGAGTTAAAAAAACAGAGCAGCTAGGTTTTGTGCGGCGCCTCTGTTTTTTTATTTGGGAAGAAGGTAGAAGACAACTACGCCTTAGGGTTTTAATAAAAGTAGGGTATTTTTTACTATGGGCCAAATGTCCAATAACTTTTTTTCACATCTTTTTTACGGGTTTCACATCCTGTTTTTATGCACAAGCCAAGTGTTTTTTTTAATGCCCAAGCCAAGTTTATGACTAAAACAATTGGGCCTACTATTTTTATTTTACGTAACCTATTTAAATAAAGGACAAAAACAAACCTTTGTAAATAAACATGATATAAGAATTTAACAAAATTGAAAATATTGATGAAAAAAATAATAATAAAAATTATAAGTACTTTATTATATCTATTGATCAGATTTAATTTATTTAATATTGATAAAATGTCACATTGGTTTTAATATTTTCCTAGTATATAGTTTTTTTAATGTGATAAGACTCCGTCTACCATTCCTCTGCAACACACCATTTTTGAATTTTTAAAGTAAAGTTTAAGTTTAAATCAAATTATATATATGAACGACTCTATCTACCACATTCGTACCGCATATTTACAAGTCGCGTACTGTGTACTCGTATTGATTACAAAAATTTATTTTGAATAAATGAATTCACACTGCAACACTACAATGCCCGCAACCGTAGTTTAAAACCGTGTGTCAGACGTCAGGTCTGAGCAGTTAAGCTTAGGCTTAACCTTACCCAGGCTCCACAAAAATCCTGGCTCCGCCACTGGAAAAGCTTGACTTTAAATGACTAGAGAAAGCTTGAAGAAGCTTGATTACAACAGACTTGAAGAAGTCGGAGCTTGACCATGAAAGCTTGAAGAAGCCGAAGATTGATTTCGAATGAGTTTGTCTTTGAATGGCTTGAAGAAGTTGAGATTAATTAAATGAAATATTTTCCGGAGTTTTGAGAAGTTATCATAAATTTTCTTGAAAGAGATCTTCTAAAATTAAAAAATGAGATTCTAGATTTTAATGATAAGGAAAATATATTTTTGTTTTTTGTTTATATTTTATTATTGTTTAGTGTACCGTCAAGGATTCAGATTCATCATCCTTGATCCCCAAGACTAGTCAAAGGTTAGTCATTATTTCTCTTGATTCTCTCTCTCATTCATGTAACTTAGTCAACTTAGAACACTATCCAAGTTCAATGTATATATCACTAGAGTTTTGAGTTCTCCAACTATATAATGTGGAGCCTATGATGTACAATCCATATTCACTTCTCTACATGAATAATACTCTAGGGTTTTATTCAGAAACATTTAGGAGTTTTGACATTAATGCATTTTATTAAATGAAAATATATCATATATATATATATATATTCCATTATTTGAATTTGGATGTGTTTTATCTTGTTAATTGTTATATTTTATTAACTTTTAGTTTATTTTTTAAGATTTTGTTATTTTGACAATATTTGTTTTTGGATTTTTATATTTGGTTTTTTATAATATTTTTAATTTTTTAATATTTGAGTTTTTAAGTAATGCATATTAATTTAATAAGAAAAAAGTAAAAACCTAATTGACCAAATCTATAGCAGCGCTGCTGCATTCCTCTATTTGATTTAATTGACTTTTTATTGTTTATACATTTTCAATTTATTAAACTAACTAATGTATGTTTAAAAAAACTAATTAATGCCTAAATCTAATATATCTAATAAACAACAAAAGGCATTTTAAAAAAAAAATAAACAACAAAAGGGAAACTACTTCGAACAGAGATGACGGGCACGGTGGAATTCCAGTGGCGGCTTGGCAATGCGGTGACTGCGTTCAATAGTTGCAGCGGTGAGTGTCGAAGGCGATTACTGCACAGTGTTGCGGTAGTCAGTTGTATTTATGGTGAAAGAGAGGAAGAAAAAGATTGTTGTGAAATCAACCTTGTTTGGTCAGTTGTATTTATGATTTAGAATTAGATCTCTATTGTTACCATTAAATAGCTTGTACATGCCCCTGAAGGATAGCTTAAGTGGTAAGAGCTAGGGACATAAGGGTTGAGTGAGGTGAAGGGTGAAGGGTCCCGGGTTCGAACTCGGAGGAGGGATGAATTTACTAACATTTCTAACAACTAACATTTGCCTATAAAAAAAGCTTGTACATGATTCAAAGAGAAAATTAGAATAAACTTTAACATATTCAGGAGACATACAACAGTGTCCCTGAATGTCCCTGAATGATAGCTCAAGTGGTAAGAGCTAGGTGACATGTGAGTTGGGTGAGGGAGGTCCAATGATCAATCATTGGAGGGTGTAATCTTTTCGATGTACCAAAAGGAGACATACAACAGTAAAAGGCTGATCAAAACACATTTATCATAAAAACTAAATTATCATATGCATTTAGATGTAGACGAATAGGAATACATTATAGACATACAACAAGGCTTAAGATGTTCAAAACAAATTCGTCAGAAAAACTAAATTATCATGCCATTTATTTTAAGTGGACTCACCGTAAACAAAAAAAAATTGAGAGGCAGAGATGGTTACCTAATGAATCTTTGTCCTTCAATTTGCTACCGTCCACACAACCGATGAAATCAATCTCACACTAGTGCTCAAAGATGGAATCACAAATCATAAGTGATCACTCTATTGTTTTCTCTCTCACACTCTCCACCTCCTCCTATAGGACCAAACTCTTGCACTATTTATAATTGTTCTCCTAGGTTAGTTGTTTTCTAATTTTAATAAGAATATTTGAATTTTTTATGAGAAAATCTCATGCAGATTTTGGGTTTTGTTTCCCTAATTTTGTTTCTTCCTGATTTTAATAAGATTTTTCTAGATTTAGTTGACTTTTCTGATTCACAGATGAATATCCCTTAAAATATTCTTTAAAAATATTCTCTCATTATCTTTTACATACTGTTTGGTTCAAAGGAGGGGAGGGGAGGGGAAGGGAGAGGAGAGATTTTAATACTTATTACGTTTGGTTTGTAAGATCAAGTTTTGATCGAGTAGTACAACTCTATGTTTTGATGATTACAAGTTAACATTTGAGTATGAACAATTATGGTACTCTAACGTGTTTTTCTGAGTGTGCTATTTACAGGCTCTGACCTCAATTAAATCTCACACAAATCAGAAGCACTGTGCATAAAGAGTGACCCAAGCAACGCTTTCGCAACATCTATGTTCTCTCTGAACAGTAGAAATGCTTCAGAAGATCTGAAGTTATACAAGCTCTGATATGGACTCAGTCACTAGAAGTTCTGAAGATCCAGAAGTTCTGACAACCAAGAAACTCTGAAGGTTCAGATGTTCTGATGGTGTAGAAGACTCTGAAGATCCAGAAGCTGAATAGTGGAAACTCTGATGTCCAGAAGCAAGAAACTCTGAAGACCATGTACTTCCCTCTGAGTTCAGAATCAGAAGATACAACGGTCAGAGGATCTGTGCTTTCCCTCTGACTCTGATCAACCGGCTTCACAAGTTCCAACATGAAGCATTCCCCTGATCAGAAGTCTCCTAGGTTTAAAGGTCAAGTCACTATCCAAGTACAAAAGCATATGTACTATCCTGACGACCTACCTAACGTTCTCAGCCACAGTAGAAGCTGGAATTTCCAGAACTGCCCTCCAACGGTAGCATTTCCATGCAGCGTTCAAACCCTAATCCTTGGAGTATAAATAGAGGCTGAAGTTTGAAAGATGCGGTTGGAAGAATTACACACGCGCAAGCTATATTCAAAAACCTTCAAGCATTCTTTCATCTGAATTCATTGTGTTTACTATTAGCTTTTCAGAAGCAAATCTCTTGTAAACATTCTTTGTTAAACAGTTTGTTTAGTTACCTTTAGGAGATCAAGGTTGATCGGATCCTAGAGAAGACTAAGAGAGTGAATCTTAGTGTGAGCTAAGTCAGTGTAATTGTTAGTCACTTGTAGGTTTCAAGTGCAGTTGTAACACTTTACCTGATTAGTGGATTGCCTTCATTCTAAGAAGGAAGAAATCACCTTGACGGGTGGACTGGATTAGCTTGAGGGATTTATCAAGTGAACCAGGATAAAAATCCTTGTGTGCTTTTCTATCTCTTATCTTTAGCACTTAGTTCTCGAAAAGATTTGTCAAAATATTTAAGGTGGAAGTTTTATATTGAAAACGTTATTCAAACCCCCCCCTTTCTACCGTTTTTCATACCTTCATGGTTCATAGGAGGGGAGGGGAGGGAAAATAACTTGTTTTTATTTGGTTCATGAGGGGAGAGAAGAGATTTTATAATTAAAATTACTTTTATACCTTTTAAAAAAAAACCAAATATATATATATATATATATACATATATATATATATATATTCATAGAGGATGTATCTTATGAGAAATGTGATCTTACATGAGAAAATGAGAATAAATCACGACCGTTAGATCTAATCATGAATGGTATGGATTAAAACATGAAGTCATGTGACTTTTTTAAAAAGTCACATGACTTTTTTAAATGATCACATGACCATTAATTTGATTTAATCTGAACCATTCATGATTAGATCTAACGGTTGTGATTTATTCTCATTTTCTCACATAAGATCACCTTTCTCATAAGATACATCCCCTATATTCATAATCCAGTACAAGAGATAGCAAAATGCAAAAGAGAAGAAAAAACAACCGTACACTATAAAGCAATAAAAGCCATAACAAACTAAACTAAGCTAAGTTGGTTCAAGAGCAACGAGCTTCACAGCAAGGGGAAAGGAATTGAAGAAGCATCCAAACTCTGTCACAGTAAATAGTCGCAACAAGAAGAGAAAGAATTGGAAAAAGCATCCAATTCTGTCACTTTAAATACGGAACACAACTTAACAGCAAGAGAAAGCATCCATCGCAGAACACAAATAGCAGCACCCCTGTCGGCGGCGGCGGATAGAGAGACCATAGAGGGCCATCAGTTGGTATGAAGAAGGAAGGAAATAAAAGACAGTGAAATAAAGAAGGGAAATCCTAAAATAAAAAATTGAAATTTTTAGATTTGTGTAGGGTTATTTTTGTCCAAAATTTATTTCCCCTTCTAATTCCCCCACTTTTGGGGGGAACAAAAAATTGAGGTTGGAGGGATTTTGCTCCCCTCCATTTCCCTCCCCTCCCCTCCTAAATTTTGAACCAAACAAAATCAGATTTTAAAAATCCCTCTCATTCCCTGCCCTCCCCTTCGTTCTTCTCCAACCAAACAATGCGTTCCTTTATAATAATCATTATCTTCTAAAATGAAACAAATGCTAATGAGGTTGAGAGGTCGTTGTTGGCAGCAACCAATATAGGGTAGATTGGTGGGGCAATACGGTGCGGTGATGCGATGAAGTCCGCCAGTGCGATGGGGCAATTCAGCATAGTGGTGGAGATGGGTGGGTCTCGATGCGGTGTGAGAACGCGAAAATAAATCAAAACTAATTCAAAACATCAGATTTTCATTAAAATTAATGAATGATCTTGATACCCTTACATAACATAGTCATATGAGATAAACACATAAGATGATTCAAATTCGTTTTATGACCGATCCTATTATAAAAACATGAGTAAAATACACTCACCCCCCTCAAGGTTTGCAAGAATGACACTCCACCCCATTGTTTTTTAAAATCTACACTCCACCCCATTTTTTATAAAGGCAAAATTTAGTGACGAAAACAAATTCGTCACTAATAAAAAATAATTACTAATTAGTTAAAATTTAAATAAATTAAATGCATATACACTATCATACATCAATTTATGAAAATAATTTTACTGAATTAAATTTTAAAAAACCATCCACTCTGCCTGTTAAGTCCACGTCTCATCTATCTCCAAATCGTATTTCTCACCACAAACGGTCACCACCAAACCTTTGCTCCCTTTAACACGACGACAACCATCCCAGAATGTGAAACCCCATGGCACCACCATGCCTCAAAGTTTTGTTGCGACTTGAACCCCAGAACGTGAATCGCACATCCCCAAAGCCACTTGTTCAACTACTTGTTGTGAACTTCACCCCTTTAAGTTGTGAGCAAACACTTTGTTGGTTTAAGATGTTGTTGGATTTTGTTAAAAACGGTGCTCCACCGCATCGTTGGGTTCTAATAACCTCCGATCCACTTCATATTTCTTAATTTTGTTTCTCTATTTTCTTCACCACCCATTTGTGTTGCTTTTTGGAACGGGAGGCAGCAGTGGAGAATTTTCCGCAATGGGCGAAAGCCTGACGGAACAATGCCGCGTGGAGGTAGAGGGCCTACGGGTCGTGAACTTCTTTTCCAGGAGAAGAAGCAATGACGATATCCGGGGAATAAGCATCGGCTAACTCGGTGCCAGCAGCCGCGGTAAGACAGAGGATGCAAGCGTTATCCGGATACAATCCAATTTTAAAAATTGGAGGTATAAATAGATTATTTTGATTAAAATTGAATTATTACCAAATATGAAAACACAAGCATGTTTCACTATGTTCGAGATATGGTTTGTCAACCGGTCATGTGTGCTATTGCAGAATTTGCATTGTGAATTTACGGAGGAAGAACGCGATTGAGAGAATGAGGAGGACTGTGATGTTTTCATTTTTATATTTATTGGATTATATTGAACATATTTTTTGAAATTATTGATTAACAATTTAAATAATAACTAATTATTAATGAAGAATATTTTTCGTCACTAAATTTGCCTCTATATAAAATGGGGTGGGGTGTAGATTTTAGATAAGAAAGAGGTGGAGTATTATTCTAACAAAAACTTGAGGGGGTGAGTTTACTCTAAAAACATTGAACTTATAAGGAAAGACGAATGCAACAAACGTGGCCGGTGGTAGGCAGGCAGAGTGAAACATATCATTGATCATTGCCTTAATTTTGTATTAAACAAATAACAAAAAAAATAAAATAAAAAATTAAACCATCGTTTTCTCCCTCTTTCCCCCTCTTTTATGTCATTGGTTTATTTATTTATTTAAATTTTCTTTCCTTCCTTCACATTCCATTTCATTGAGCACGTCGTCGTCATGATATCTCTGCAACTCGTTTCACTTTCTCTCTGAATTGTAAATCTCAAAAGTCAGAGAGAGAAAGAAAGGTACGTCAATAATTCACTTCCCTTTTCAACTTTCTTCTTCTTCTTCTCTCTCTCACACACACACAAACCCATCATCATCACCGCTGAGATCTCAGGTATTGGTCAATTCAATTATCACTCTGGTCAATTCGATTCCACTCTCTTCTGTTAACACTATTTGTAATCTCTGATCCCACTCATTGTTCTGTTATGTGATTCGATGCATTTCTAGTTTGATCTCAAGCTTGTCTGCGTTTACTGTGAATTTCAATTTTTATTTGCTCATTTGGAGCTTCGATCAATTGTGTTTGCTTTGAAATTTGAGTGAGAAATGGTTGAAGGTGCATTCAACAAACGGTCATGGTAGATCTTACTAGTGTTTATGTGATAACTAATTCTAGTTTTGAATTATTTCTATGTTTTCCTTATTTAATTGTTACTTGATCCATAGCTCCGATGAAGTAAAA
The DNA here is from genome assembly GCF_012489685.1 of Lotus japonicus. Classification (NCBI taxonomy): domain Eukaryota; kingdom Viridiplantae; phylum Streptophyta; class Magnoliopsida; order Fabales; family Fabaceae; genus Lotus; species Lotus japonicus. The sequence continues at coordinate 33,297,868 of NC_080045.1, read as the reverse complement.
CTGTTAAAAAATCAGAGTTTGGATGGAATTTGAAAATATAGAATATTGGAATGCTTTTCCGAGTTGGCTATTCGCAAGTTCTATTTGGGAAATGTTGTATGGTGGAGCACACTTTGGAAGAGCTTATTTGAGTTTATCTGATAGCATAACCGCTTATGTCAGTGTTTGGAAGAGCTTATGCAAACAGCTTATGGCCTACCATAAGCTGTTTTGAGCTTATTTTCATAAGCTATTCAGGATAGCTTATGAAAAAGAGCTGATGCTTATTAATGTATCAATATCTCTCGGGGCCTTATTTGCTGAAGTCTAATCAGAAATTTAGATGCAGAGCTCTTTACGGCCGCAGTGGTGCTCTTAGTTGCACTATCTGCCTAATTTGAGAACTGGACAGCTTGGGGTATTGCATAGATGAGTTGTTTAGGTAACACGGAACTTATTGTTGTTTCCTTCATTGGTCATAGAAGTAAATATATACTCGAGAGATAATGGTATGAGCATGAAGTGAAAATGATGCAACTGAGGTAGCTCGGAGTACTTGGGTGACTGACTATTAATAGTCATAAGGTCATTTGTGAACTGTGGCTTGAAGTTGAGTAAGGAGATTAAGTTCATGTTGTCGAGTTTAAGAGATAGACTTTGAATACTGTAAATGTTATAAGATATTCTGAGGCCGATGAGATTTTTTTCTTGCTTAACATGGATGCTTGATTCAGATATACCAACAAGATTACTTAAAAAGGTTTTAATTTGTTACCATGTTGAACAGTACTTTTAGAAAATTGACCCTAGACAGAATAACAGACTAAACCTTGTTGTAAAGGTACATTGGAAGTATGTTAGCTTGCAAAACTGGAAATCTTGTTATTTAGGCATGCAATTGTGAGATTGTAATATTATTGAATAGGATTAGGACTTACAATTTTGTGCTTCCTTAGTAATTTATACCCATTGCTAGAAGTTTATTTGAACTATAGTGCAGATGCCTCTAGCCATAAATATAAGTAAGTTGTTTTGGTTTCTTCTGATATACAGCTCGATCGTAATTAAGGAAAAAATAACACTCACAGTACATATGTCCCATGTCCAATTTTTGTCAATGACAAAATACTTGGTTGACTGGAAATCCAAAGGGAATGGAATTAAGTTGCTCATCCTAACCTTTGTTTTTATCTTCTTTTTGGGAGAACTGTTCATTTTTTATTGATTTCATGAAGGAATAGGAGAATAAATCGTACCTATTAACAATAAGTGAGAAAACTAAAGTTTAATAATGGAGTTGTTGTCTTGTTCAGACAACACCTTGCTTGATATTTTATTAAGTAAAGAGAGTTTGTTTTACTAGCTCTTATAACTGCCCAAAATAATATAAAATAATCAGACATGAGTGTTAAGATACAGAAATAAAACATTAAGACTGTCAGAAACACCCGTGTATACCTAAAATTAGCGAATGACAGTTTTAGGGAAGCATATTTTTGCTTTCTGCTGTTGTTTTGAGCTACTCATTTATAGACTCTGGCTTGAACTCAGATCTTTTGCATTTCTTATTTGATGGTGGTACTATTCTTTCTTATCCTATCATATTAGTAAATCTTTTGATTTCTGAATTAGTTACTCAGTTCATTTCTAGTTGACTTCTTTCTGGCCTCATTGCCGGCATATTTATTTCCTATTTTCTATTTATTTTTAATGCTTGTTTGTCTAGATTTACTTCTATCTTTTATATTTGCTGATGAGTACCTCTAAGAAAGATTTTTGGAGTACTAAGTTTTTGGCATTGCAAAACGTGGTTTGAAGTTTAACCTAAATTTAGATTCTTAAGCTAGCCTTTATCCATAACATGCTTTCAAGAAAGGCTGCAAGTCCTTGTTAAATGTCAGCATAAGTTCCCTTTCTTCATATCTCTGGTACAAATCAATGTTTGTCAAGGGTTGACTGTCATCAGATCCGATTTAAGATTGTGTGTTGTATTCCTGTGATGTTATTTTGAAATTTCGGTACTAAGTGCCAACATCAAACCTTCACACTTATTATAGATGATGGTTATGAATGGCCACATTTAGTTTGTGTTTGCATTCTCTATTTTAAACAATATTTTAATTCGTTATGTTTTCTTTTTAAAGTGAATCTTTAATTCGGTCCCCCAAACGATTTGGTGACGTCACATTTTTCTTTAAATATGCCGGAAATTATCTCCTTAAACATCTCAATCTACTGTATTACCAAATTCATGCTTTTGTGTCGCAGTTCAGTCCTCCATATGCTCAACTTCTTTAATTATTGTGTATTTTGGAGAGATTAATTTGAATATTTTTTTAAAAAAATTGGAGGACTAATATGGTGACCCTTATCTTTGATGGAATTTTAGTGTCCCATATGGACTAGAGATATGACTAAAACAGTCCTTATAAAGGGTAGAGCAATCCTCAGCATCGTATGATACCTATCCAGCCCTAGAGTCATTCATCCTGGCTCCTTGTCTTGTTATCCTTAAAATTATAATGATAGATATGGATTTTTAATTTTTTTGTTTTAGGAAATGAGGGCTTGCTGCTGCTGTTTTGATACTTGTGAACTTCAATCCTGTAGTTGAGCGGATGATATTGTCTTATCAGAGAATATCCAACTTCTTTCTTTATCTGGATTTTTTTATTAACTCTTTTTTTCTCATGCAGTGACTTTCACATTTAAAGACATTGTGTTAGCGGAGATAAGGAATTTTTAGAAGAAACTTTAAGCCATGTCTAGCACGACAAAAGTCTTGGATCCTGCATTCCAAGGAGTGGGTCAAAGATTGTATCCTTTAAGTAATGAGTGGTTTATAAAAAATAACGTGTAGAATATTATAGTTATTTTTAAATTTTCTCCGAGAAGAAAGAAAAAGGTGAAAAGTAAATTAAAGTTTATGCTGAGAGAATAATCAAACACATTGTGATTAAGTAATAAGTATAAACATGATTTATGCACTATCATGAACAAAATATCTCAAAAGTTGTTGGATGAAGTCATAGGTCACCATTTGGGCTTGAAGCATGGACAATGCATAGACCCACCTTACCGTGTGCTCAAATTTATGATTTATTTGGAAAAATAGGGGGCAACAAAATAAAATTGTAGGCACATCATTATAGGAGCTCTAATACCAAGTAATGAATCAAATATCCCAAAAGATGAAGTTGTTGGATGAAGGACACCTGAGTTGTTTTTTATTAAATATTCATGTAATATTTTTACATATCGAATCTACTATACACTTTGAGAGATTTTGATGTCTAATATTGTAATACCATGTCATGAATCAATTATACCAAAACTTGTAATTGTTGGGTGATGCACATGGATAGTTTGATGTCTAATATTCATGTTACATTATTATATATCTAATATAGTATTTGTTTACATTTTAAGAGGTTTTGAACTTAACTTGTAGTAGAGGAACTGAAATATGGAGGATTGAAAATTTTCAGCCAGTTCCATTGCCCAAATCTGAATATGGGAAATTCTACATGGGAGATTCATACATCATCTTGCAGGTATGAGCTATATCCAATAAACCTCTGCATTTTTAGATATATACGGTGTTACTGTATGGCAACACTTATAGAGGTTGAATGTTCTGGGAATAGTTAATCTTTTTCACTCTTTAGGTAGTGCACAACTCTGAAATACTTTTTTTCCCTAGGGTTGTTAGAAACTATAATATTATAGTCATTACCAAATTAATACCTATTGCATACTGCATCAGAGAATTGAGATTTAACAGAAAGAAATTATAGTCATTATCTGTTGCGGCCTGTTGCAAACATTAATATGATTATAAAAATAACGAACATATAATAGATAAGTGATACTTCCATCTTGAATGGTGTAAAATATGGGACTTTTCCAACTCAAAGTTCTGGGTGCATGATAGTCTTAACTTGCATGAGAAAGGTTTTGACAAAATTCCCCATTTTATGAAAATGTAGATTCAGAGCCTTTAACATAATTTGGGAATATCTGTTTTAATCCTTTTCTGATTGAAAAATTTTCGTTGTTCTTTTTATGTTTATTTGCAGACAAGGCAAGGCAAAGGAGGAACTTATTTTTACGATTTACACTTCTGGATTGGAAAGGATACAAGTCAGGTAAGCTTGGACTTTACATTTGTCCGTTTTGGTCTTGAATCTTTCCTAATTCAACTTGCACTAATTTTATGTCAGTAGAATGTTGAACCTTGTAATAATATGTTTATTTTTAATTTACTCTCAAGGTTATTTAACATCTTTATCCGGTTCAGCTATTATTGTCTTTGTTATTGTTCATGACCTTTTTAAAAAAACGAATTTTTGATGTGTTAAGGCTGCATGGGGTTCCATGGTTCAAAGCTGCTTGGAAAATCTTGATGCAATGTCTTTTTCACAAAAGAACGTTCTTGTTTCACAGTTTTTTTTCTTATAGGATGAAGCTGGAACTGCAGCCATTAAAGCTGTTGAACTTGATGCAGCTCTTGGAGGACGTGCAGTGCAACACAGGGAAATTCAAGGACATGAATCTGACAAATTTTTGTCATACTTTAAGCCTTGTATAATACCATTAGAGGGGGGTGTTGCATCTGGATTTAGAAAACCTGAAGAAGAGGAGTTTGAAACACATTTGTATGTCTGTAAAGGGAAAAGAGCAGTCAGATTGAAAGAGGTATAGTGTTCTCTATCTGCTTTCATTGATTCAGTGTACATGTAATCTAAAATTATGCTTTGACAGGTCCCTTTTGCAAGGTCTTCATTGAACCATGATGATGTATTCATCCTCAACACTCAAAATAAGATTTATCAGTTCAATGGTGCAAATTCAAATATTCAGGAAAGAGCCAAGGCTTTGGAAGTTATACAGTTTCTGAAAGAAAAATATCATGAAGGAAAATGCGATGTGGCAATTGTTGGTACGGGCACTTCTCCTATTAGATAATTTTGTGTACCTATTCTTCAGATGCCCGTTATTTGTTTGTTACTAAATGGAATCTATCCCAAATTGCAGATGATGGCAAGTTAGACACTGAGTCAGACTCGGGTGAATTTTGGGTCCTCTTTGGTGGTTTTGCGCCCATTGGGAAGAAGGTAATCAGTGAGGATGATAACATTCCAGAGGCAATTCCCGCTCAGTTGTATAGGTATGCTGATTTTGTTCTGCACAGCTAGCCTTGCCCCTGCCCCCATTCTGCTGTTTTCTCAAAATACCTGCTTGAAAAAGATTATATAACTAGCAGGGAACATTGGTTGTTTTATAAACAGTATTTTTTCCCACTAAATATTTGACATCACTTGAATATTTATTTTTCTAAAATTCTTTTCTTTAATAGGTTTACCCGTAAGTAACTTCATATGACTTGTCCTTGTAGTATCGTTGATGGTGAGGTCAAGTCTATTGAAGGTGAACTATCTAAATCACTGCTGGAAAACAACCAATGCTATTTATTGGACTGTGGTGCTGAAGTATTTGTCTGGGTTGGCCGAGTAACACAAGTTGAAGAACGAAAAGCAGCTTGCCAGGCAGCTGAGGTAATGTTATTGTAGAATCTAGTTCTTCTTGTTTTAGTTAAAAGATGATTCATTAATTTTACTAATATCTCCAGAAGTACGTTGCAAGCCAAAATAGACCAAAATCAACCAGGATAACCAGGATTATTCAAGGTTATGAAATACATTCATTCAAGTCCAACTTTGATTCTTGGCCATCAGGAACTACTAGTATCGGTGCTGACGAAGGAAGAGGAAAAGTTGCAGGTGGACATCATTTATTCTCAGTTGTATTTTAGTTTGCCATTATGTCTATCAAGCTATCCTGAGAATAAGTTTGCGATTTTCTGTACTGCCAGCATTGCTAAAGCAACAAGGTATGGGTGTTAAAGGAATGTCAAAAAGTACACCGGTAAATGAGGAAATTCCACCATTGCTTGAAGGAGGTGGAAAGATGGAGGTGAGTTTATAATTTTCTTCATTAAATTTCTTTTAGTTATATTGACTCCTCTGGACATGTAATATGATTTTTAATTTTTAGGTATGGCGAGTCAATGAAAGTGCGAAGAACCCATTGCTGAAGGAGGATATTGGTAAATTCTATAGTGGAGATTGTTACATTGTACTGTACACATACCATTCTGGTGAGAGGAAAGAAGATTACTTCTTGTGCTGCTGGTTTGGAAAAGACAGCATTGAGGTAATTCATGTCCTGCTTATTCTAGCTCAGTATATATTCTGAGCATTGTACAACCTCCGGTCCTATTTATAAGAACCAAAAAACAAATTCACACAGTTTAAGAAATCTAGTTAAATAGTTAAGTGCATTAAACTAGCTCTCAATTATTATTGAACTTCCAAAGTTGCCCTTAATTCATTTTTATAAGTTTGTATGCAACATTAATGCTTAGGAGAGTGGAAAGAGAGAGAAAGTTCAATTAAATAAGGGTATTCTTGTCAAAAAGTAATTAATGCACCACAAACTCCAAGTTGGTTCTTATAAAAAGGACCAAAGTAAACCTAGGTTCTTATAAATAGGACCGGAGGTAGTAACTTCTATTGCCATTCACTTTTCATTGTTAATTGCTTAACGCTATTAAGACTGACCGATAATTTCCATGCTTCCGCAAGTTTTAGTTTTTAACTTAGTTTAGGCTGAATTTTTGGTTGCGATTGACATTGTACACATTGAATTGAGTTGTCAAGTTGGGATTCCATTTATGGCTTAACATTATAAATTGTTGATGGTGTTTTTTAAGGATATAGTATATACCTAAGTTTTGTCATGATCCTTGATACACCATTGGCTTAGAAAGACGACCCATCGGTGGATAAGATCACATCTTCATAACAAAAGGTGTACACGTTCGGCCTCACTCAAAATGGGCCAAACCATTGAGTTTTGAATTAAAAAACATGGCTGGTATCTGGAACTGTATTATAGATGACTATTTAACTGTCCTCTAGAAGAATAGAGTAAACTATAATTTCCATCTACATAAAATGTATACATAAAAAGTATCCTTTTTTATTATTTTTCTTCTACGTGTTAAAACTGGTAACTAACTAAGTACTATTCAGTTACCCTTCTTGACTTAACGAAGAGTCCCAGAATACATTTTGTTTCAAAAAAAGGTCAACTTAATTGATTAACATATTTCATTGAGTGGTTAATGAGTAACCACTTGAGTGGACAATTATTCCTAAAACTAAAATATATGTACTCAGAATTCCTTTTCGGTTATTCTCCTCAACATATGTAGCAGTTAGATTTCATCTTTAAAATAGGATTTATCATAAACCATTGTTTACAATTCCACTAATTATTGCTATTTAGTTACTAGTATTTATTTCACTGTTGTTTCTCAGTGCCCTTCGTATTCAAATTGTATTTTTCCATTAGTACTTCTTTGTATAATAGAATAAGTTAGTTTTGAATGCTTTTGACCTTGGTTAAATTTCTTTTTCAGGAGGACCAAACAATATCTACTCAGCTAGCCAATAAAATGTCAAACTCATTGAAGGGTAGACCTGTTCAGGTATTGTAATCTGAATGTCAAGTTTGCGGATGTTGCTTGAAAATTGTGTACAATTACAGTACTTTCTTTCAGGGTCGCATATTCGAAGGTAAAGAGCCACCACAGTTTATTGCTCTTTTCCAGCCCATGGTAGTCCTTAAGGTATCCTGAGCAAAAGATTACAGTTCTTGGTGACATGTCTTGCATTATATGGTGAAGCTGACTAGTGTAACTGTCTGATGTCTGTTTTAGGGAGGTTTGAGCACTGGATACAAAAAGTTAATAGCAGAAGACAATGGTTTACCAGATGAGACATACACATCTGAGAGTATTGCACTTATTCGAATTTCTGGAACTTCTATTCATAATAACAAGGCAGTGCAAGTTGATGCAGTATGCACCCATGAAATTATTGGTTTTCCCCATCCTTAGTATTTTCCTAGGGTCTTTTTTTTCTCTGCTCCACCATAATTATGTCATTCTTATTCAGTGTTAAAATTAGAGAAGCAATGAGAGAGAGAAGAGAGAAATAGAAATATAACAGAAAATGTATTATTGATAATCTGAGTGATTACAGAAGATGTGATATCCTTATATAGAAGAACAGGAGAATGCCAACAGCTGTAACATACAGCTGACATAAATAGGAGAATACCAACAGCTGACATAAATAGGAGAATACAAACAGCTGCATATGTCAGCTGTCATAACTACTCAAAAGATGATGCAGCAGCATAGTAAATACAAACTCAATGTACTCTAACATACCCCCTCAAACTCAAGGTGGTTTGACAAATGAAAATTTGTCAACCACATTGAGTTTGTCCTTAAGCTCATGAAACCTTTCTGAAGAGAGGGCTTTAGTAAAGATATCCGCTTTCTGCAGAAGAGAAGGAACATGCTGAACAATAAGAGTCTTATTGAGAACCTTCTCTCTCACAAAGAAAAGATCCATTTCCATATGCTTAGTTCTAGTGTGAAGGACCGGATTAAGAGTCAAGGCTACGGTGCTCAGGTTATCACAGAAAATTGTTGGTGTTTGGAAGGGAATATGCAGCTCAGTCAACAAGGATTGAATCCAAAGAATCTCAGCTGCTATGTTGGCCAGACTCCTATATTCCGCTTCTGTGCTTGAGCGAGCAACCAAAGTTTGCTTCTTAGCTGACCAAGACACTAAATTGGGGCCAAAGAACACACATGAGCCAGAAGTTGACCGTCTATCATCCGGGTCAGAACCCCAATCTGCATCACAGTAGGCATGAAGTGCTACTGGACGATCAAGAGAGAAAGGCTTAAAAAGCAACCCATGATGAATGGTACCCTTAAGAAACCGCAGAATTCTCTTAACTGCCTTCCAATGTTCATCATGAGGCTGAGACAGAAATTGACAGACTTTATTGACTGCAAAGCTGATATCCGGCCGGGTAATTGTAGCATATTGCAATGCTCCAACTATGGATCTATAGAGAAAGGGATCATTCATGCAAGTACCTCCAAACTTTGACAGTTTGCTGCTACTAATCATAGGAGTGGGCAGAGCATTGGCTTCAGACATATTTGCTCTCTCAAGAAGATCTTCAATATATTTGGTCTGATTAAGTAGCAAAGAGCCATCAGACAAGTGTGTAACCTGAACTCCAAGAAAATAATCAAGTTTTCCTAACTGTTTTAAAGCAAAAGAAGAATTCAGTTTGTCAACAAGATGTTGAATTAGGACTGAAGAACCTCCTGTGATAATAATATCGTCCACATATACTAGAACATATGTGCAGCAAGTTGGTGAAGACAAAGTGAACAAGGAGGGATCACACTTACTAGCCTTGAACCCTAATTGAACAAGAGTGGCAGTCTGATGATAGTTTTATACCTAAAATACCTAAGTCTAGGTTTACAAAGGTATATACTAGGAAACATAAGGGAAGTAAGCCTTAGAAGGTTACTTCTAATATAGCTGCTTAGCTGTTATGCTGATGTCAGCAATACAATTCTGTTAGACAGCTAGCAATTAGTATAAATAGGGATTGGGTCATTCAGTTGAGGCAGTTTTTCAGTTGGTTAGGATTTGGGAGATTCTGGATCTCGAATTCCAGAGGCTAGGGTTCTTGTAGTGTTCTTGATTCTTCTGTGTAATTCCTGAGAATTCAACCTCAGTACTTGAGGATTGAGTCTCTGTTTTCTTCAATAAACCAGTAGCATTTCTGTGAGTTCATCAATTGGTATCAGAGCCTTCCACCATGTCTCTGAGCTGCAAACGAGCGGCGCGGGTGGTGACGCCGGCATTGCAGTGTTCGCCCGGGACTAGTCGTGGGGCTAGTGCACAGCCAGCCCGCGTGGGCGCCGGGGCTGCGGAGCGTGGTGGGATGTTAGGACCCCATTGCAAGGTATGGGACTTGAGTCCCACATTGGAAGTATGGGATTCTAATGTGGGGTTTATAAGGCCTTGGGCTCTCCAACTACAACAGCTAGCTTTTGTGGTGTGGTTCTCCCAAGGTTCTTATCAATGGTATCAGAGCTCCATCCAGGAGCTGTGGTACCATTCTATGGTTGCTAGTAGAATGGAGTCTCGTGTTGATGCAATCGAGAGACTCATCGAGTTGATGAGTCGCGACAGAGAAGAGGATCGTCGAATTCGAGAGGAAGAGCGCCGGGAGCGCGCGATTGAGCGCGAGAGAACTGAGGAGCGGTTTCGCGCATTGGAGAAGATTGTGGAGAATCTTGCTGCGAAGAGTGACGGAGAGAAAGGGAGCGAAGAACGCACAGGGAAATTTCATCGCAGAACAGGGGAGGAGAAAACGATCGAAGGAACAGAGAGTGAAGGTGATGTTCAAGGAGATACAGTGAATGAGTTGCGTTCTGAGGTCTCTCACACTGAGCGATGGAGGAAATTGGAGATTCCAGTTTTCCAAGGAGATGAAGATGCCTATAGTTGGATTCAGAAATTGGAAAGGTACTTCAAGCTTAAGGGAGCTACTGAAGAAGAAAAGGTCCAAGCAATTATGGTTGCATTGGATGGAAAAGCACTTAGCTGGTATCAATGGTGGGAAACCAGCAACACTGCCACAACTTGGGACAAGTTCAAGGAAGCACTGCTAGCCAGGTTCCAACTTGCAGCAGCTTCAAATCCTTTTGCAGCAATCTTGGCACTCAAGCAAGAAGGGAGTGTAGAGGAGTTTGTGGAGCAGTTTGAAAGGTTTGCAGGAATGCTGAGAGGAGTGGGTGAAGAAAACTTCATGGACATATTTGTCAATGGCTTAAAGGAGGAGATTTCAGCAGAAATCAAGCTCTATGAACCTGACACACTAGCTGCTATGGTAAGGAAGGCTTTGATGGTGGAAAAGAAGAATATGGCAGTGAGCAAAGCTGGAACCAATGGTTCTGCCAGGTATAATAACTCCTACAAGTCCAATTTTAAACCTTCAACTTATCATAAAACTGTTACAGTTGAATCTGGTGTGAAGAGTGGAGGAAATTCAGTAACACAGGGGTCAAATTCCTCTAGTGGAAGTGTTAATGACAAGTCTGTTAATAAAACACATAGAGGCAACCCATTTAGGAGGCTAACAAGTGAGGAGATGAGGGAAAAGATTAGGAAAGGAGAATGTTTCAGGTGTGAGGAGAAGTTTGGTCAGAATCATGTGTGCAAAAACAAGCAATTTAGAGTCATGTTGCTGGCTGAGGGGGAAGAGGGAGCTGATATGGAGGAATATGAGTTGTTGCTCGAAAATTCAGAAGAGGTGTTGGAGTACAAGCATCTCTCATTGCTCAGTATACAGGGAATTTCCACAAGAAAGTCCCTCAAGGTGTGGGGAGGGTTGTTGGGAACCAGAATTATAGTTCTTGTAGATTGTGGGGCAACTCATAACTTCATTTCAGGAGCTATAGCTAGGAAATTGGGACTTGTTGTCACCACTACTTCCACATACACTGTAGAGGTTGGGGATGGGCATAAGGTGGAGGGAAAAGGAGTTTGCAAACAGGTAAGAATTCAGATACAAGGCATAGAAGTGGTTCAGGACTTCTATCTTTTTGATTTGAAAGGAGTAGATGTGGTTTTGGGGCTGGAATGGCTCGCTGGGTTGGGAGATATTAAGGCCAACTTTGAGAAGCTCACCCTGCAATTCAAGTTAGGAAACCAGAAAGTGAAGTTAAGAGGGGAACCTGAGCTTTTGAAGAAAAAGGTATCCATGAACTCTTTTGTCAAAACAATACAGCAGCAAGGGGAGGGATATATGTTACATTACCAGCTGCTAGAGAAAGAAGAAGCAGTTGCTGAGGAGACACCAGCTGAATTAAAGACAGTTTTGCAGCAATTCCCTACTTTGTTTGCCTCTCCTACAGAGTTACCTCCTAATAGAAGGCATGATCATGCCATACACCTGAAAGAGGGGGCTCAAATTCCTAATATCAGGCCTTATAGATATCCCCATTATCAAAAGAATGAGATAGAAAAGCTTGTAGCTGAGATGTTGAATGCAGGCATAATAAGGCCTAGCATTAGTCCTTATTCCAGCCCGGTGATCTTGGTTCGGAAGAAGGATGGAAGCTGGAGATTTTGTGTGGATTACAGGGCATTAAATAAGGTGACAGTGCCCAATAAATTTCCTATTCCTGTGATAGATGAGCTGTTGGATGAGATTGGCCCAGCTAGGGTGTTTTCCAAGATAGACCTGAAATCTGGTTACCACCAAATCATGATGAAGGCTGAGGATGTAGAGAAGACAGCATTTAGGACTCATGAAGGGCATTATGAATTCATAGTAATGCCTTTTGGACTAACTAATGCTCCTTCCACTTTCCAAGCACTAATGAATGAGGTTCTGAGGCCAGTCTTAAGGAAGTATGCTTTGGTTTTCTTTGATGACATATTGGTTTACAGCCTCACTATGGAAGAACATGTTTTTCACCTCACTCAAGTACTACAATTGATGGAGCAGCAAGATCTAAAGATCAATGGAAAGAAAAGTGTGTTTGGCAGGCAACAAATTGAGTATTTGGGCCATATACTCTCTGCTGGAACAGTAGCTGCTGACCCAAAGAAACTTGAGGCAATGTGGATGTGGCCAGTACCTAAGGATTTGAAGAGTTTAAGAGGCTTCCTAGGACTCACTGGATATTACAGGAGATTTGTAAGGGATTATGGCAAAATTGCCAGGCCATTGACTCAGTTACTCAAGAAAGACAGCTTCTTATGGGGAGCAGAACCACAAAAGGCTTTTGAAGCCTTGAAGCAAGCTCTCACTGAATTACCTTCCCTTGCTGTTCCAGATTTTTCCAAGGTATTTGTCCTGGAAACTGATGCATCTGGAACTGGTTTAGGGGCAGTTTTATCTCAAGAAGGCAAACCTTTGGCTTTTTGGAGTGCAACCTTATCCGATAGGAGTCAGGCCAAGTCAGTTTATGTGAGAGAATTGATGGCTGTGGTGAGAGCTGTTCAGAGATGGAGGCATTATCTCATGGGTAGGCATTTTATAATCAGAACTGATCAAAAGAGTCTTAAGTTCCTTACTGAACAACAAGTGCTGGGGGAGGAACAGTTTAAATGGATTTCCAAACTGGCTGGTTATGATTTTGAGATTCAATACAAGCCTGGGAAGGACAATTCAGCAGCAGATGCAATGTCCAGGAGAAGTTCTTATTGCGCACTATCAGTCATTAAGGTTAATGATCTAGAGGAATGGCAAGCTGAACTCATGCAAGATGATAAATTACAGGCTATTATGCAGGATTTGATTGTGGATCCTGATTCTCATAGGGGATACACCTTGAGAGACCACAGATTGTATTACAAAGGCAAGTTGGTTTTGCCTAAACTCTCTAACAAGATTCCTATCTTGTGCAAGGAATTCCATGCTTCTTTGGTTGGAGGACATTCTGGTTTTTTCAGAACTTATAGGAGGTTGGCTGCAGTGGTTTATTGGGAGGGAATGAAAGGGGACATCAAGGATTTTGTGGCTCAATGTGAAGTTTGTCAGCAGAACAAGGTTGATAACTTGTCTCCTGCAGGATTACTTCAACCCTTGCCTATTCCCACTCAAGTGTGGACTGATGTGTCCATGGACTTCATTGGTGGGCTTCCTAAGTCTAAAGGGAAGGACACTATCTTAGTGGTGGTGGATAGGTTGACAAAGTATGCACATTTTGTTCCTCTCAGTCACCCCTACACAGCTCCTGATGTAGCTGCTGCCTTCTTACAAGAAGTGGTGAGACTTCATGGTTTTCCTACTACTATTGTTTCTGATAGGGATTCAGTTTTCCTGAGTAGCTTCTGGAAAGAATTGTTTAGACTTTCAGGGACTAAACTGAAGTATAGCTCTGCCTATCATCCCCAAACTGATGGCCAGACAGAAGTTGTGAATAGATGCCTTGAAGTTTATCTTAGATGCTTGACTGGCTCTAGACCAAAACAGTGGGTTACTTGCTTACCTTGGGCTGAGTTTTGGTTTAATAGCAACTACAATAGGTCTACAAAAATGTCTCCTTTTCAGGCTCTTTATGGGAGGGACCCCCCTTTGCTACTCCATGGCACTACAATTCCTTCTAAGTTGGAGGCTGTGAATGTGTTACAAGCTGACAGGGATGAACTATTAGGGGATTTGAGAGCTAATCTTTTGAAGTCCCAAGACATGATGAGGAAATTTGCTAACAAATCAAGGAGGGATGTTGAATATCAAGTGGGGGACTTGGTTTATCTCAAGCTTCAGCCCTATAGAAGACGATCCCTAGCTAAGAAGCTTAATGAGAAGCTCAGTCCTAGGTTTTATGGCCCTTTTCCTGTGGCTGCTAGGATTGGTACTGTTGCTTATAGATTGGATTTGCCTCCTACCAGTCGCATACATCCAGTTTTCCATGTCTCCTTACTCAAGAAAGCAATTGGTACTGGTTTCCAAGTTCAGGACTTGCCTCCTGTTTTGACTGAGGACCATGAGCTGCTGGTTGAACCGGAGGAAGTGCTTGCTGTCAGAGAATTAACCCAGGGAGTTGTGGAAGTGCTTATTCAGTGGCAGTCCCTTCCTGCTTGTGAGAATAGCTGGGAATCAGCTGAGAAGATTCATGAAGCTTTTCCCACCTTTCCCCTTGAGGACAAGGTGGTACTTCTGGGGGGGGGTATTGATGATAGTTTTATACCTAAAATACCTAAGTCTAGGTTTACAAAGGTATATACTAGGAAACATAAGGGAAGTAAGCCTTAGAAGGTTACTTCTAATATAGCTGCTTAGCTGTTATGCTGATGTCAGCAATACAATTCTGTTAGACAGCTAGCAATTAGTATAAATAGGGATTGGGTCATTCAGTTGAGGCAGTTTTTCAGTTGGTTAGGATTTGGGAGATTCTGGATCTCGAATTCCAGAGGCTAGGGTTCTTGTAGTGTTCTTGATTCTTCTGTGTAATTCCTGAGAATTCAACCTCAGTACTTGAGGATTGAGTCTCTGTTTTCTTCAATAAACCAGTAGCATTTCTGTGAGTTCATCACAGTCAACCTGTGAAACCAGGCTCGAGGAGCTTGTTTTAGGCCATACAAAGCTTTGTCAAGCTTACACACAAGGGACTTATCACCCTGTTCAAATCCAGGTGGCTGAACCATGTAAACCTCTTCTTCTAAGTTCCCATTGAGAAAGGCATTATTCACATCTAACTGTTGAAGAGGCCACCCTTTGGAAATAGCAAGAGATAGAATCAACCTCACAGTTATAGGTTTGACCACTGGAGAAAATGTTTCAGAATAGTCAAAGCCATGCACTTGATTGAACCCTCTAGCTACAAGTCGAGCCTTGTACTTATTCACTGTTCCATCTGGATTTTCTTTAATCCTGAAAATCCACTTACAACCAATAGGCTTTCTTCCAGCTGGAAGTGACATAAGAGTCCAGGTCTTATTAGTCATCAATGCCTCATACTCTTGCTGCATTGCACTGAACCACTTACTGCTCTTGAGAGCTTGTTTGACTGTAGTAGGCTCTACTTCTGTCAACAAGACAGAAGGAAACAAGCGAGGCTTGACAATGCCATTCTTTGCTCTGGTGAGCATTGGATGAGCATTAACAGGGATGACAGCTTGAACATTATCAGGTGTAGCAGCTGATGCTGGAGGCTGCTCAGAAGAAGAAGGAGAGACATCCACTGAACCAGAGGAGGAAGAATTAGAACCCTCAGAATGCACTGTCACAGCAGGAGAAACAGGTGCAGAGATAACTGGAGATTGCTCAGACGAAGGAGAGACATCCACTGAGCCAGAGGGTGAAGAATCAGAACCCGCAGAATGCATTGTCATAGCAGGAGAAGCAGGCTCAGCAGCTGGAGAAGCATTAGAAATAATATTTGGAGCAGCAGCAAGAGGAATCAGCAAAGAAAATGATTCTGGAGAAGTTGTTTCTGTAGCAGAATCAGGAAACATTTCAACATAAGGGAACCTATGCTCATTAAACAACACATCTTTAGAGACATAGACTCTGCCTTGAGCATCCAAGCACTTGTATCCTTTGTGTTGAGAAGAGTAGCCCAAAAATACACACTCTTGGGACCTATATGCCAACTTGTTATTGGTATACGGGCGCAGAAAAGGATAACAAGCTGACCCAAATACCTTGAGGAACTTGTAATCAGGTTGAGAACCATACAACTGAAAATAAGGACCTTGTCCTCCTAAAACAGAAGTAGGCATCCGATTGATAAGATAGGTAGCTGTAAGAAAAGCGTGATCCCAAAAGTGCAATGACATTTTGGCATAAGCAAGCAAAGCAAGTCCCGTTTCAACAATATGGCGATGTTTCCTCTCCACACTCCCATTTTGATGGTGTGTGTGAGGACAGGTCACACGATGAACTACCCCTAACTGAGTAAAATAGGGAATCAAGGATCGAAACTCTCCTCCTCCATCAGTTTGCACACTCTTAAGCTTACATTGAAACTGCAGTTCAACCAATGCTTTGAAGTTTTTAAAAGTCTGAAAGGTGTCAGACTTGTGTTTTAAGGGATAGATCCAAGTGTATCGTGTGCAAGCATCAACACAAGTAAGAAAATATGAAAAACCAGCAAAGGATTCTATGGAAGCTGGTCCCCATAAATCAGCATAAACCAACTCAAAAGGCAGAGTATAAACAGTAGAAGAAGAAGAAGAGGGCAACCTATGTGCCTTTCCCATACAACAACCAACACACATGGCAAAAGAAGTTTTATTAGGCAAAGGAACATTACATAGTTGTAAAGTAGTTTTCAAGACCTCATGATGAGGATGACCTAGTCTACAATGCCACAAGTCATAGCTGGAATTACCTAAACTGGAAACAGAAGACATATTCTGTGATTTTCCAGTACCTGGATACACTGTAGATAAAACAGAAGGAGTACTAGTAGACAAATCAGATTTAGAACAACTAGAAGAGACACTAGCAGCGTTGACATCATCAAAGGTGTATAAGCCATCAGAACCAACACTTCCACGAAGCAACACTTTAGATGTTTCCTGTGATTTAACAAGACAGAAAGAAGCGTGAAACTCAAAATAAACATTGTTATCCTTGGCAAACCTACTAACACTGACAAGGTTTTTGGTGATAGAAGGAACTAGAAGCAGTTGACTAAGAGTGAGAACAGTGTGTGAATCATATGGTGAGGGAATGGTGCAAGAACCAATAGAGGACCACCTCCAACGGCGCTGAGAACCAATAGGGAACTTTGTGGTATCCCGATTCTGGTGCCACTCACCACTTGTCAGGACGCTGAGATGCGGAAGAAGAAGCATGGTGCAGAGGACCAGCAAGCATAGCATGAGCAGGAGAGCGAGGCTGAGAGCCAAGAAGGCCCGGATAAGATGGAGGTGAGGGCCGAGGTGAATTCCAAGAAGATGATACTGGACCAAAAACAGCTCCAGGTGCAGAATATTGAGAACCACCAGTAAAAGCAGGAAACTGAGAACCTGGAGGGTAAGCACCATTGTAAGGTCCTGCGGAAGAGCCAAAGTAATTCCACGGAGCAGGTCCAGAAGCATAAAAAGACGGTGAGGAAGAGCCAAAAGTGGCAGAACCAAGAGGCATAGGAGGAAAGGCTCCAAAAGGTGCAGGACTAGGCATATTAGTAAAGGTGCCATTCTGTACAGAACCACCTCCAACGGCGCGATGGTAGCAGACACTCGCATCATGTCCCCACTTCTGACAAATCTGACACTGCAAATTACGGCCGCGCCCACGGCCGCGTCCACCACCGCGTCCACCAGCAGGATAGCCACCACGGCCATCGCCTGGTCCACGTGAATCATTCTGGTCATGATAGGTATCACGATTGTCACCAGAATCACGATAATTTGGACGTTGTTGATCATTCCGATAGTCACGTCCACCACGAAATTCAGCAGCATAATTGGCCTGAGACGGCGTCAAATCCACAGAAGGTGGCGGCGTTCGGGAGATCTGAGGTGAAATCGGAGCAGGAACCGATGCGAACGCATGTGTATGCGCAAGCAACGCAGAAGCAGTAGAATCGCTAAGGCTACGTTTCCGTGATCGTTCCAGGCGAGCATCATGAGTAATGATCATCGCTTCGACCTCAGAAATCGTGCTCGAAGAAGCATGAGTGAAGATAATCGTGCTTAAAGCACTATAATCTTCAGGTAAACCATCAAAAATCGCTTCAAGGTGATCGCGAAAACTTACGGGTTCACCAATGGAAACCAGAGTGTTGACGATCGTCTTGATGCGTCGAAGATATTCAGTGATCGACTTCGAACCTTTGGTTATGTTCTTCAGCTCAGATCTGAGCTGAGCAGACTGTGCGCGACACTGATTCTCAAAAAAGTCAAGGATCTCACGCCAAACCTGCGATGATCTCTCGCAGTTGATCACCGTTGGAAGAACAAACGGAGATAGAGTCGTCAAGAGCCATGTAAACACCATGGAATCTTGCTTAATCCAAGTCGTATAAGCTGGATTCTCAGTCGCAGCTACACGATCCTCTTCAGTCAGAAAACGTTGTGGAATTTCTGGATCAACCAGAAAATCATGAAGCTGATGCGATCGAATCGCACCTTCAACTTGTTGACGCCAAGAATAGAAATTCGAATCATCAAGCTTGATTGTTGCAGTACGAGACAGAGACTCAAGAACATTGACAACGGAAGCAGGTGCAGCAGCCATGTATCAAGGACCGATTGAAGCTCTGATTACCATGTTAAAATTAGAGAAGCAATGAGAGAGAGAAGAGAGAAATAGAAATATAACAGAAAATGTATTATTGATAATCTGAGTGATTACAGAAGATGTGATATCCTTATATAGAAGAACAGGAGAATGCCAACAGCTGTAACATACAGCTGACATAAATAGGAGAATACCAACAGCTGACATAAATAGGAGAATACAAACAGCTGCATATGTCAGCTGTCATAACTACTCAAAAGATGATGCAGCAGCATAGTAAATACAAACTCAATGTACTCTAACATTCAGGTACCGTCATCATTGAATTCCACTGAGTGCTTTCTCCTGCAATCTGGCTCTACAATTTTCATATGGCATGGGAATCAGTCTTCCTTTGAACAGCAGCAGCTAGCAGCAAAGGTCGCTGAATTTTTAAGGGTAAGATCCACTAATCTCGTGTTATGGACGTTCTGTTCAATTTTCCAAGTACTAATATAAAAATTTAAAGCATAACCAAATCTCAGTTTTATGGAAGAAGTTCAACTTTTTCCCTCATGAAAGCTTCATGTTGTTGATAGGCAGATATTAATAATTGGATTCATGTATCTACGGATTCATTTGTGTTGAAATAACAGTAGAAATTGGTAATTAGATTCTCGTACCTATAGGTTCATGAACATAGGAAGTAGCATCCTTGTTAATTATCTCTTAGACATAAGTTTTATTAGCTGTATACATATACACATGAATTTCATTATTAATTCCGTTGCAATTTCCAGCTTTTAAAATTACATCCGGGAATATCTTTATGTTTCTTTAATTAACAGATGAAATTTATTATATAGCATTGGTACTTCTACATTGACTCTTTTTACTGACTTGATTGAACCTAATTGCAATTATTGCATCACTCACAGTTTCCTGAGACTCCTCTTCCTTCTTCTTTCCACTTGTAAATTCAATGATTTTTGTAGCATGAAGATAAAAGAATAGAAGTATTAACATATTTGCTGATATGATATATGTTCATGTTCAGCCAGGAGTTGCTTTAAAGCATGCTAAAGAAGGTACAGAAAGCTCAGCTTTCTGGTTTGCACTAGGAGGAAAACAAAGTTATACAAGCAAGAAAGTTACTAATGAGATTGTTAGAGACCCACATCTGTTTACTTTCTCATTTAGTAAAGGTAGCATTTCTTTTCATGTTACTTCTAAAAATTTATGCAATAACATGCTATTTACTGCTAGTTTAACTTTAATATACTGACTGCTATTGATTTTGTTTATTCTTTGTGTTGTGGATCTACCAGGAAAGTTACATGTGAGTTTGAGACTACAACTTCATTATGCAATACTTCCTTGTCTTCAGGAAATTTCTTCGTCTTTTTGAGGTTCTTTATGTCCTTTAAATCTATTTTTTATATTTTACTCTGCAGGTAGAGGAGGTTTACAACTTTTCCCAAGATGATTTGTTAACGGAGGATATCCTAATACTTGACACACATGCAGAAGTGTTTATTTGGATTGGTCACTCTGTTGACCCAAAAGAAAAGCAAAATACTTTTGAAATTGGCCAGGTAAACACGCTAAACAATTCACTTTTATTTCCCATATTTCCTCCTACTTGGATTGCTTTATTTATACTAGAAAATTTTCCTCAGAAATACATAGACATGGCTGCATCTCTGGAGGGACTATCTCTGCATGTACCGTTATATAAAGTAACAGAAGGGAATGAACCTTGCTTTTTCACAACATACTTTTCATGGGATCATGCAAAAGCTTTGGTATGTCTTTGGACATCAAATTGTCCTTTCTCTGGTTTGTTATTTTCTTTTTTAAAAATCGATTGTTCTCACTCTATTCCTTATCTTCAACTGTAAAGTGACAAATATTTGCTTTTCAATGTTGGTTGAGAACAAGACATAATTATTGCCTGACTGGCTGGTTTAGCAAAATATTGTTGTCATCACATATAGATATCCATGATGAGTGAACTCAGAGAGTTTAGAGTAATCCGAGTATACTTATTACTATTCATGAGATCTGATATAAGAGGAATTTATAGTACTACACATGGGTTATGGAATGGATAGTTCGTTATTACTAACATAGCTACAACCAATTCTAACTCAAACTATCTGTTTGGCTAACAAAACGAAATACAATTGTCAGTGAACAACTGATTTTGTAATACGACATTTGATATGTACACTATCAACCAAGTAGAAGAGAATCACACACTCTGAGCTTGTTATTAAGAACCAAAAACCAAGTAGAAGAGAGAGCCTTATTGAGAAGATCAGCACATTGATCTTGTGTAGGAATGTGCTGCACCATCTCAACTGCTGTGGCTGCTAAACTTCTGTATTCAGCCTTGGTGCCTGCTTGATTGGTTAACCACGTTTGTAAATCAAATAAAGAATAGAGAAGCAGGGCCCAGCAAGTCATTGTAAATCATAACTCAGGGAAAATTGTATATAGCAGCAGTGGAAGAGCACGCCAGCACTGAGTGCTTGTTAACCAGTGTAGGATTCACCGCTAGTGGTGGAGGACAAAGATGAAGAGGATAATCTCCAAAATCCATGATTGGGGATCAATCTGATCTGAATGAGTGAGAGAGATAGAGAGAGAGAGAGAGAAGTTAGACTGACCTGGTTTTTGTTTTACAACAAATCTAACCAACATATCTCAGTTTGACGAACACAACTGGATGCAACTGTCCGAACACAGTTATAAAATCAAAGACTGTTCCTACGTACGAGGCAGTGCTGGTTAATGCTTTATTGTCTTTACATTGTAAAAGTTGATCTGATGTATGTGAGATTTGGAAAGTTGTGAGTTGATTGTGAGACTTTTGAAGAAGGAATTTACCATGAGAAGAGGGGCTTATGCAATTCAAGCACATGTTTTTAATGAAACTGGTACTTTAATTTGTTGATTATCCATGCTTTATTTACCTTATCAATTGCAGATTCAGGGAAACTCTTTCCAGAAAAAGGTGTCTCTACTCTTTGGGGTTGGCCATGCTGTGGAGGTATAATTTCAACTTTTTAAATTTTCTGAGAAAACTGATGCTGTTATAAGACTTGAACCATATGCCAACGTAATTCAGTTTACACTTCACAAAATATAGTTTCATATTTGCATTAAAACCAGCAGTTGAAACTTCTACTATGACCATGTCTTTCTGGATCATCCAATAACTGAAGATTCTAGTTCATATCATGCTTCTTTAGATCCATTCATATTTTTCTTAGAACCATGCTGTGCAATAAAGTTCTTCTGAAGTTGTTATGATATCTGAATTTGTTGCAATAATTGTGTCTTAATCTGTGTAACATGGCTTTGCTGATTCTGGTGACAGGAAAAGTCAAATGGGTCAAGTCTAGGGGGAGCCAGACAAAGAGCAGAAGCAATGGCTGCCTTATCATCTGCGTTTAGTTCATCATCGGAGAGAGCATCCACTATGGTATGGTTACTTGCTTATGCAAAAGATTTTACTCCTCTTATTTTGTCAATGGTCTGTAACCAAAAGCAAATTCCCTGAATAGAAAACATGAGGCATGATAAGGTTTTAACCATGATTTAGATTTTAGATACTTTAAAGTAAGGATGCTCTTTGAACTTTGTAGAATAATGTAGACATGTAACCTTTGATGTGTTAACCAACTCAGTGCATTCTCCCATATCCATGATTTGTTACATTGGTGTGTGTCTTTTATAAAAAACCACTGTTTATCGAAGGAAAGTTATTAACTGTGCCCCTTACTTCTAAATATATTCTATGCTTTACAGGATCTCAATCCTTTAACACATGCAGCAGCATGTGTTGCTCCTTACTTTTATACTACATTTTCTGTTAAAGGATGGATTGCTTTACACGTTAATCTTGGAATCAGAGAATTCAGGATTCTCATATTTTGTGGGAAAAATATAAGGCTTTCCTATTCTCAGTCCCATTCCACAAATTTATAGAACCACTTTTCTGAGAAAAAACGTGAGATTGAAAGTGGTATTAGTGCTGGACCATGTCTAACAATTAAATATTTAAATCAAAATCTTTCTAATGATTTGTTTGGTTGATAAGAGAAAGTGACAAAAGAGTAGATGAGAAGAGAGAAGATGAGTAGAGAGAAAGTGATGAGAAAAAGAGTAGATTATTTAAGTTTTTTGGTATGAAAAAAAAAAGTGAAAGAGTGAGATAAAGGCTCTCTCCACTCAATTGGTTCAATAGAATATGAGAAGAGTGAACTTTTATTTGATCATTTCTTTTATAACTTTTTAATATTATTAAATTTTAGAATTAATTTTTTTAAATTTTAGAATTTATCTTTACTTTATTATTTTTAATTAGTAAGAGTAATATGGTAATTATGAAAAAAATCATTCACCCTCTCCCATTTCTTCTAATGGATGGAGAGACAAAAAAAATGAATCGGACCCACATTTATGTCATCTCTCATGAGCATGCTTAAACAAAACAAGAGAGCGATTCCATCTCTCCTCTAACAGTCTAACACTCGCTCTTCTCTATTCTTTCTTCAAGTCACTGTCTACCAAACATAGTGTTAATGATATGGCCTAAAGTTTTCCTTGGTCTCCCGCTTCCTCTTATGTTTTGAGTATCCCCATCTATGCCAGCCTCTTTACTTGTAATTTTATAGGTTTCTTCATGAATGATCAACCTATCTAAGATGGAACTCTAGAATTTTTATGCAATGGGTACTACCCAGACACTCTCTCTAATTTTTTTCATTACATGTCGTATATTGTTTTTATGACCACCTTCCATCTTAACATTCTCATCTATGTAAAGTTGGACTTACTTCATGTAGTCTCTTACTGCTGTGCTCAGCATCCGATCACATACTACATTGCAAGTATTATAGTGGTGCAATATAATTTTCTTTAACTACATAAGTCTTCCATTCATCGTGCTTGGATCATCCTTATCATGTTATATGATGGACTCAAGAGTACGACATGCTCTCTATTTTTAAGTTAGAATTTGTGCACCTCCGGGCCTAAACTTGCATTCCACATAAACGTTGTAGTTACTTAAATGAAAGCTTGTCTTGACACCTCTAACCATGAAAGCTTTTCTCCAATGATGGCTGTACAATAGCATGCTATGACGAAAGAAAAATAATTTCCAAGTTTCTCTTATTCAATTGTAGAATTAGTTTTCAATATACAACAATGATATTAAAAAATGGTTTTTATATATTCTAACAATATCACTTACATCAATTTGGTTTTCTTTCCATATTATATTCCATACATCCAACTGCGGAATACTTCCCATGCTCTTTTGTTTCTAATTGTTTGAAACTGTAGAAGCAGGGCTGGATTCGTATTATCATTTACTAATTCCTTTTCCATTATCTGGAATTCCATTCTTTGCACTGAAATAAAAGTTCACTGTCTAATGGAGATATATAATAGTTTCTAGGTACACCGTACATGTATTATGTTCAGCTATCTAGTATAAAAAAAATAACTCAAAGGAAGAATACCTGGTATTTTATATTGAACTTAGAATCTCTATATTTGATTATAGATATTGAGCATTTAAAATATCCCTACTTGAGTTGTAGTTGGAAAATTAACTGATTCCATCGACCCCTTAGAGCTATAAATTCAATTAAGAATTCAAAGGTTTCTTCTCTGATTTAACCATGATTTTAATTTTGGTTTCAATGGAGAAACCTCTGACAATGTGAGATACTTCTCCCTAAAAGTTGTAGGTAGTCCAGCGTTCAAGTGAGAATGGATGCCACTGTCATGAATTGTGAAGTTACTTGGAGTTTAATATTTCTTCATATGCATTTACGAGTGCAACACTATTATTTCTTGATTTGTATTTAGGAATGCAACCCTGTAATCCTGTCAAATTATGAAATTGAACACTTGAGTTATCAGGACTGAAGTGGTTATGTAATTTTTTAGTTTGCTACAATAAAATGAATCTTAAGGCTGAAAGAACAGTTTCTTTGCATGTTGTTTTCACTTATGAAGTAGGATGAATACATTATTCAATTCTAGCATTCCCTTATTGTTTAAGTGGAAGTTATACTGGTGAATCTTTAACATTCCATTTTCTTTCTGAATGGATCCGAGAGAACCGATTCATACCCGAGTGGCTTTGTTTTATTAAAGAAAGTTACATTTAATGTTGCTGGTGTTCTTTTGTGTTGTATTCTGAAGATTGCTCATTTCTATGGGTTTTTATTCTCATTCATAATTTCTTTGTTTTGTTTTGGTTATCTGGTTTTCCTTTACTCAATTATGACCTATGACCCAATTAATCGGTTGCACTCTCTCAGTCACAAGATAGATTGACTGGGCTAAACCAAGGAGGTCCAAGACAAAGGGCCGAAGCTTTAGCTGCTTTAAACTCTGCATTTAATTCATCTTCTGGGACGAAGACATATACTCCTAGGCCATCTGGAAAAGGTCAAAGAGCTGCTGCAGTAGCTGCTCTTTCATCTGTTCTTACTGCTGAAAAGAAGAAACCTGATGTTTCTCAAGTGGATGGTGGTAGTCCTGTCGCAGAAAGTAGCACTTCTGGTAATGAATATAGTCATCTTTGAAAATGTGAGATGTTGCATACACAGAATACCCACCCTTATTCCCTCTGCCTATGTTTTGCACAAAATATCACATCAGTTTTTCTGTGTTGAATGTTCCACAACACCCTACTTTTTTAAGTTTCGGTTATTTTATAGTCAATGCAAACCCTTTTAGTTATATTTAATTATGTATATTTTTCCATCATAATTATGAATGCTGCAGTCACCTGTATTCATTTAAAAGACTTGTATTTGTACCTACAATTAAACTTAGTTGAGATCCTTAGGAGACTACATTTTGAGAATACTATTAAAACCCCTGGCTTTTTTCGATTTAAGAGAAGAAACTGGAAATAACAATTTAATGACTCTATAGCCTTGTCTTTCCCCCAAGAGAAATCTTCGTAGTCAAATTCCTGTGTTGCATTAAAAGATAAAGAAAAAAACCTGAATCAAGTTTGTGCTACCATTATTGTGTGTTTTACATGTTAAGAGTTCTTGTTGCAGAAACTGTGAGTGGAAATGCCCATTTTGAGATCGAAAAAGCTGAAGAAGCCAATGAAACAGAAGAACTCGCCCCTGAAACTGGTAGCAATGGGGATTTGGAACCAAAACAAGAAGATATGGATGATGGTGATGATAGTCAAAGTAGTCAAAGGACGTTCAGTTATGATCAGTTAAAGACTACATCTGGTAAAAATGTGCCTGGAATTGATCTTAAGCGTAGAGAGGTTAGTCTTGCTTTGTACTTTATAATTATATTCATATTAATTGTAGTTTGAAAAATGTATATCTCTCCTGAAGTGTTGAATTATGACAAACACCATAAAATGGCTACAAATTACAAGCACTGTAATTTCCAGCGCATCTGCTTTTTACTAAGCTGTCTAAATTGTATTTCATTTTGGGCGTTATTTGTCATACTTCATATTCTCAGGGAAGGTATATATGATTTATCTTTAGTGTTATGCTTTGCATAGATCTCACCCGTTCCTTTCTACTCTGCTTCTTATTTATTGGTCAGGCTTATTTGTCGGACGAAGAATTTGAAACTGTGATTGGAATGGTAAAAGATGCATTTTATAAGTTGCCAAAATGGAAGCAAGACTTGCTGAAAAAGAAATTTGAATTGTTTTAGACACAATGAGTGACATATCTGCTTCTTTAACTAATCTGCCTTTCCTTGGTTATCTTGAAATGCACTTATCTGGTGGATAGTGTGGTTTTATTAGTATATACCATGGTCGATGCATAGCGTTTTGCTTTCGGCCATAATGGACATAGCTGTGGTTAGTATCCAAGTTTGAATGTGATGCTGCATGGAGAGTGAGTTTTGATTTCTCCTTTTAGTTGCTGCTGTCTCTTGCAATGTTTTCATTTTGTAGCAATGAAGATACTAGGCAGTGGACCGGTCCGATTCTTTCATTTTGTGAAGTATATATTCTAAACGTGGTTTTCTTTTCGTGTTATTGGTTAGAAATGCGGGTGTATATGTATGCATTTTATACTTTTTTTTTTGGTAACATGCATTTTATACTGAATCCCATTATAATGGAAAACAAAAAAAAGTGTTATTTTTACTCTCTTTTAATGACGTTTTTTTACTAATTTTCTGCACTTGTTGGTATTATAATTGTTAAGCTCTGAACTTGGAATTCTGGCTCACAAATTTGCTGTATATGCTCACATTTTGAAAATTTATGAACGAAAAATTTAAGGGCATAAAAATATGATTTTGGTTCCCGTAAATGTAGCGGGTTTTGAGTTTATGACCCGTTTGGTTTTTTTTTATATAAGCTAAGAAATATATTGAAATGAAGTATAAGGGATACTTCAACCCAATACGTCCCCGAAGGATAGCTCAAGTGGTAAAAGTTAGGGACATAAGGGTTGGGTGAGATTAAGGGTTGGGTGGGATTAAGTGTTGGGTTCAAGGTTTGAACCTTGAGGAGGACTAATTTACTAACATTACTAACAACTAACATTTACTTATAAAAAGAAAAAACTTCAACCCAATACAAAAGAAAGAATAGAAATGACACAGTAAAATACATCTCAAATACACATTAAAAAATCCCCCTTGGAAGCTAGGCTTTACAAAAAAAAATGCATCATTAAAACCTTACTAGGAAAACCCTCTTTGATTTTATGACCTGTTTAGTGGTCAGAATATGATTAGAGTAGGTTAAGATAGAGAGTTGAATAAAGGCAAAATGAGTTAAGAGCATAATAGACTCTTATCATATCATGTGAGTATAAGAGCTTTATTCTCCACCCAATGAACCTGAGCCCAAGTCCCCCATGTTCCTGGGATTGGCACATCAGAGACCAAGGAATCCATGCGATTTTCCTACCGTTTTCCTCTAACCCCCATAGAAAGCCCCTTACGATTTTCTCCACTTCACCAATCACCTTTAGAGGTGCTTTGAAAATTGCCATTAGGAACAGTGGAACCGAGCAAAGAGTTGCCTTCATCAGTGTCAATCTTCCGCTTAGAGAAATGTACTTCAAGTTCCATGTTCTCATTTTCCTTCTAAGTTTGTCTAACATAGGTTCCCTGAAGGAGATATGTCGAGGATTCCCGCCTAAAGGAGCGCCAAGATAAAGTAATGGCAATTGACCACTGCTCCACCCATATAATCCCGCAACGAATACAAATTACTTTTAATATGAACGGATATGTTTTTTTATATAGGAATGGGTTATTGATTTTTTATTTTGGAGGAAATGGGATGATATGGGGGTACAACATGACAAAACATTAAATATGACTTGTGGACTGGGCGAGACCCCAGGGTCCCTCACCCAGGAGCACTGGCCTAGGGCGATGAGCAGACCGGGGACTTGGGCCTCGGAGGCCCAACTGGCCCATTAGGATGACTTGGAGGCGCTAAGCCCAACTCCTCCAACTATAAATAGGGGAGGGATACCAAATGTAAGGGACTCTTAGCTCATTTATGTAATAACAAGATTGAAATTCAGTTATTCTCTCTCCAAAGCAGTTACACTCTTATTCTCCCTAGGAATCTCACATCACGTTCCTTACACCTTAGGTACTATACATCATCTCGATGTTCATGATGGAACATTTGGCGTCGTCTGTGGGGATCGGTAGATTTCGATTCCCGGACTACGTGGGTTATGGTTTGGCTGAGTGAAGTTCGATTTTTCGTGCAATTCTCTTTGGTTTTTTGATTTCTTAGTCAAATTCTTGATTTGTTGGTGGCACTTGATGGAAGCGCAATGTCGACGAAGCGAACGAAGGATGAAACACACGCGTGGTCCGCGTCACGCGTATAGAGGGCGACGCGAAAAGGAGGTGGAGTCTTCAGTCTCCTTGTTGAAACCTTCAGAAGAAAAACCCCTGTCACCTCAGTCGTTGGAGACTCTCAGAGATTGGAGGTGGCTGATTCGCGACATAAGTAGTAGTTTGGAGCAGCAGGACACACAGGCCCGGGGAGCAAATACAGCGGCGGAGCCTCGGACATTGCAAAGGGAAAGCTATTGGAAATCCTCGAGGAAATGGAGAAACTCATCTCCAAAAGGAAAGCTGGCGTGCCTGGACAAATCGTCTAAATCGGAAATCCTCCGAGAACCGTTAGCGACGCGAATAAGCAGCGAGCCGGGAGGCGAGTGGTGCGTTTATCACCAGGCCATGGGCCACGTCACAGAGGAATGCCGCACGTTGCAGCGTGAGGTGGGAAAACTGATAGCGGCAGGAAAACCTACTAGAATACAGGGAGGTAATGCTCCGGTACCTAAAGGAGTGCACACAATCGCCGGAGGATTTGGAGGAGGAGGAATCACCAGTGCAGCTAGAAAGCGGTACGCTAGGGCGGTGAACACGGTAACAGAGGTTCCTTTCGGTTTTTCACATCCAGACATTACCTTTTCATCCGATGACTTCGTTGGAATAAAGTCACATCTAGACGACCCGATTGTAATCCTCCTTCGCGTCAACCAACTTAATGGACAACGAGTACTTTTGGATCAAGGGAGTTCAGCGGGCATCATTTACGGCGGGGCATTTGATCGGCTCGGTTTGAATGAGGCAGATCTCACCCCTTATGCAGGGACTCTGGTGGGGTTTGCGGGCGAGCAAGTATGGGTGAGAGGCGTCCTTGACCTTGATACCACATTCGGCGAGCGAGAGAACGCTAGGACGTTGAGGGTGAAATACTTAATCCTAGGAACGGAGGGATCTTACAACATGATAATTGGCAGAAACACCTTGAACCGGCTGTGCGCTGTGATTTCAACGGCACACTTGGCGGTTAAATATCCTTTGCCGAATGGGCGAGTTGGGAGAGTGGTTGTGGACCAGAAAACTGCGAGGGAGTGCTACTGCAACGCGGTAGACCGGTACGGGAAAAGGAACGCCTCGGTGGGGCACCGATGCAACGAGGTCGATGCGCCAGAAGAGAACCTAGATCAAAGGGGCGAGGGGCGAGTCAACAGGCCCACGCCGTTCGAAGAAACCAAGGAACTGAAATTTGGCGAGAAGATACTCAAAATAGGGACCCGACTGACTGAAGCCCAAGAACAAAGATTATCAAAGCTATTGGGCGAGAACCTGGATCTTTTTGCTTGGAGTCACAAGGACATGCCAGGAATAGACCCGAACTTCATTTGCCACAAGCTAGCGCTAAATCCCGGAATTAAACCAGTGACCCAGACACGCCAGCGAATGGGCGATGAAAAGGAGAAGGCAATCCAGCAAGAGGTAAACAAATTACTGGCGGTAGACTTCATCCGGGAAATTAAGTATCCTACTTGGCTGGCGAATGTGGTAATGGTAAAGAAGGCGAACGGAAAATGGCGAATGTGTGTAGACTACACAGACCTGAACAAGGCATGTCCGAAAGATTCTTATCCATTACCGAGCATAGACAAGCTAGTGGAAGGAGCGTCGGGAAATGAGCTGCTGAGTCTGATGGATGCCTATTCGGGATATCACCAAATCAAGATGCACCCGTCGGATGAAGACAAAACGGCCTTCATGACCGCTAGGGTAAACTACTGTTATCAAACCATGCCCTTCGGGCTGAAGAATGCGGGGGCGACGTATCAGCGGTTGATGGATAGGGTATTTGAGGGCCAAGTGGGGAGGAACATGGAGGTATATGTCGATGATATGATCGTAAAATCGGTTTTGGGATCAAGCCATCATGAGGATTTGACGGAAGCTTTTGGCAGGCTCCGAAAGCATAATATGAAGCTTAATCCGGAGAAGTGTTCTTTTGGTATACAGGGCGGGAAGTTTTTAGGCTTCATGATTACGTCAAGAGGGATTGAGATCAATCCAGATAAGTGTAGAGCGATCCAAGAAATGAAAAGCCCCAGCTGTGTAAAAGAGGTGCAGCGCCTGACGGGACGGATTGCGGCCCTGTCCAGGTTTCTCCCTCATTCAGGCGATAAGTCGGCCCCATTCTTCAAGTGCCTAAAGAAGAATGCGGCGTTTGAGTGGAGTTCAGAGAGATGTTGTCCGCGCCACCCGTGTTATCAAAACCTGCCCAAGGCCTCCCTTTGCACTTGTATTTTCTGTCAGCGATCATGCAATCAACTCCGTCATTCTTCAGGAGGTAAATGGAGAGAAAAAAAAAATAGTTTACTTCGTAAGCCATACACTTCAAGGGGCGGAGATTAGGTATCAGAAGATAGAGAAGGCGACGCTCGCCGTCCTCGTTACTGCCAGACGCCTAAGACCTTACTTTCAAAGCTTTCAGGTAAAAATAAGAACTGATCTTCCTTTGAGACAGGTGTTACAGAAGCCAGATTTGTCAGGGAGACTTGTCGCATGGTCGGTTGAATTGTCAGAATACGGTTTGCAATACGACAAAAGGGGGAAGGTCGGTGTGCAGACTTTAGCTGATTTTGTGGTGGAGTTAACGCCGGAAGACAGTGAGAAGGTGAGCACGCAATGGACATTGTTTGTCGATGGGTCATCAAATGACAACGGAAGTGGAGCAGGGGTCACACTACAAGGGCCTGGGGAGTTGGTATTAGAGCAGTCCCTCAGATTCCAGTTCAAAGCCAGCAATAACCAGGCAGAATATGAGGTCCTGATCGCCGGGCTGAAGTTAGCAATTGAGGTACAGATTGACAGTTTGCTGGTTAGAACGGACTCGTTGCTAGTGGCAAACCAAGTAAATGGGAAATTCCAGGTGAAGGAGCTGGCCTTGATAAAATATCTAGAGCGCGTACGACTGTTGATGGGTTGACTGCAAGAGGTCGTAGTGGAGTTCGTGCCAAGGGCACAGAATCAAAGGGCGGACGCCCTAGCGAAATTGGCAAGCACTCGGAAGCCTGGAAATAATCGAAGTGTGATCCAAGAGACGCTCGCCAATCCTACTATAGAAGAAGAGTTGGTAGCCTCAGTTGACTGCCAAGAAACTTGGATGGATCCCATCGTAGACATCTTGGCAACTTGGATGGACCCCACCGCATAGTTTGTAAATTTTGACGAGTTTGTCATTCTAAAAACCTTAACACTTTTTATCCACTCAAATGAATAAGTTGGCAAAACTCAAAAAGTACAGCACTAGCATAAGTTTTGAAATGATACAAATACAACTTGGTACATGAAAGTATATATATATATATATATATATATATATATATATATATATATATTTTCCTAGGGCTATCCCCAAAACTGTCTAGGGCAAAGCCATGATCAATTTAAGCACTTTGATACATTTGCTAAAATTGAATTCCAATTTCTATTTCCTAATTCAAAAAACCCATTAACCCTGGACCAACATTGAACAAAAGCTATACACTAAAGATGCAATAGGTGGTCCTCTACTGTCATATAATTTCTATGTACAATGTTCAAGTCTTTCTCCCACTACCTCACATCTCAAGGCTGTGGGGCTAATCTGAACTCCTCCATCTTCTCTAGTCGTGGTCTCCTTTCTCTCCTAGTGAGCATCAAGGCTGACAGCAAAAGCACAAAACCAGGGCATGAAACTTAGGAGATGAACATGACTAAAATTAGAGTTTGAAAGGGGGAAATCAGAAATTGGAAGAAAGGTTGGTTCCTTACCATGAATTGATCATCAATTCGAACAGAGGAGAGAAAGAGCTATCCAACTCAGGTTCTGCAGATTCTCCGGCGAAGGTCTCGCCGGAGAAGACGGTGGTTGGCGGCGGTTTCCGGCGGAGGTTGTCGGAATGGAGAATTTCTTTAGGGGTTTTGTAGCGGATGATGAGAGGAGTACGGTGGCGGTGGTGGTGGTGGTTTGTCGAGATGACAAGCGGTTCGCCGGAGATCAGACTTTGAAGGTGGCTGAAATTAGGGTTTCGTTTCTCCTCTATTTCTCTGTTGTTTCTCCTCATGTTGGTGATGATGGTGCTCGCGGCTAGGCCAGCAGAAGGACGGTGGTAGTGCGCGTGAAGGAGAGGCCAAGGTGGTGGCGGTTCGCTCATGGTGGTTCTCATGGAGAGCAACATCAGAACAGGTGCAAGGGTGGTGCTCTGGCTCGTGATTGAGAGAGAGGTGGTGAGGGTTTTGCTCAGTCAAGGGGGGAAGAGGTGGCATGGTGGTGGCGGCTGCCATGGGAGAAGAAGAAGAAGCAGGCATGGTGATGAGAAGAAGAAGATGGTCATGTGCTGCAGCAGGAAGAAAGAAAACGAAAAAGAAGAGTGGGGAGAGAAAGATTGAAACGCGTGAGAGAAGAGAGAGGGAGGAAGTTAAGTCTGATTGGTGAATGTGGGACCCATGAAGAGAGAGAAAGTGATAGGAAAATAGATATTTTGAATGAGTGGTTGGGAGGAAAAAGAAATAAAGAATATTCCTTTGTAATAGGCTAACACGGGTAACTAAGGAGGATTACCTGTTAGCGCAGGTCACCTCTTCATAAAAGAAAGAGATAATTTTGGAATATAATTACCTCACTTTAAAATAGAATAATACACACAAAATAGTTAATACATTGAAAATAAATCTAAAATCTATTTATTTAATTTAGGGTCTTATAGGGACCTGGTGCTAAAGAAACGAATCGGGAGCACTGGGAATAAGCTGAGTCCAATTTGGGAAGGCCCCTACATAATTTTGAAGGCCTTAGGGAAGGGGGCTTATCACCTGGAAAGTTTAGACGGAAGGCGAGTGCCACATTCCTGGAACGCGGCGAGCCTGGAATACTATTACAGCTAAAGGATTGACAGGGAGCTGGTTTCGGCGCGAGGATTATTAGCTAGGCGCGTATCGTGAAGATTGAAGGTGTAAAAACAAAGACATGTTCTTGTTCTCCATTTCGAGAGTTTGTTGGCCAAACCGCCTAAATGGTAAAAACAAAGACACGTTCTTGTTCTCCATCTCGGGAGTTTGTTGACTATCACGTCTGATTGAAAATACAAAAATTGTATCCATCAATTTCAATCACACTGAATTGCGGCGAGAGCTAGGTGGGAAAAATTCCCTGAAGGTGGCGATCCCAACACGACTTTGAAGTCTGGGGATCGCTCCGGAAAAGTCGAAGCAGCTTGCCGTCACTCGTCGGCGATGTGTGCGGATAAGCTTCTTATCCCAAAAATTCCCCCAAAATATGGGCGAGCGAACATAACTAGGTATAAGTCTGGGTAAACCTATATGACCATTGGGTCACTAGCAACAATAAGTCCTCGCCAAGGCAAAACCGGCGAGGCCACACCTGCTCTTACGGGAAATATTGGTGTGACGAAAGCCTCAATTCAAAAACTGAGCAGAAGTCCTAGTTAAACAAGGCACACCATCAATGTCGTCAAACGTAATTCAAGAACAAGGGAACTATGGGGGCGTTGAGAGAAAAGAAAAACTCCGGAAAAGCGCTAAAACAAACACAAAACGTAAAGAAATAAAGCTGAATCGATCAAACTTGAAAGTAAAATACAAACAAAGAGTTTAAACGAAATTAAGAAGTGCAAAGCGTTACAATAACTTCAAACAAGTTAACATTACATTTTTCTCTCTTATTCCACAGCGTCTCCAAGGTCAACGTGAGCAACTTCCGGCGGATCTTCCCGACCCACCAGTTCGGCATGGGTAATCCTTTTGAAAACTCCCAGGGGTTCAAGGTTGACATTTGGATGGAGGTGCTTGACATGGGCTTTACAAATTAGGAAGTCGCGGATACACTCGTTGGCCGTCGCGAAAGCAGCTTCTCTCCTTATCTGGTCTTCCAGGGCGATGGCCTGGGCATCCTTCTCGGCCAAGAGTTTGCATTTCGATTTCAAATCTGACCGGGCCTCAGCAAGTAACTCACCTTTGGTCGCCAGCCCTTCGCGCAGATCAACAATCTCCTTATCTTTAGCAGCAAGGCTTCCCTCGTGAGAAGCAATAATGGCCTCCTTGGCGCTAAGGTCCTTACGAAGTCCCTCAACCTGGTTCTCAAGTTCCTTCTCCTTCTCGTCCGCCGCTACCTGTGCAAGCTTCGCTTCCGCGAGTTTTTTCTGCATCTTCTTTGTCTTATCCACCTCAGTGGCTAACTGGGTGGACAGCTTGGAGCAGGTCTTGTTGGCTTGAAGGTTGATGGAATGCAGTTTTTCCACCTCTTGGCGGAGCCCCGCAATCCCGGTGAGGGGCCGAGCCTGCCAAGCCACCTGGGCGAACAGACAGCCGGCGCGAAGAAGACTTGACACAGCTTCTTGGGCAACCTCCTGCGGGTTTTGGCTGGGTACTTCCCTCAATTTCTCAAGGTAAGGGCGAGAAAGTAAGAAGGAGAAGGGATCGGCGGAAGAGCTGCTGGAGGGGGGGTCCTTTGGGCTGTCCAAGGGAAGTTCCTTTTCCTCGCCGCCAACCCTAGGAGAGTTAGGGGGTGGTGAATCGTGAGTAGTCTGGACGGGCGGAGGAGACGGCGGGCGGTCCGAGGACGGAGGCTGCTGGCCCGCCATCGAGGTCAAGGGGAAAGAGGTATCCATAGCAGGGGGAGTGTTCGCCTCGCCATGATGATCGGGCACCAAGGAGTCACGTGTGCTATCCGAGACAGTCGGGGCAGACGTGATGGGTTCCTCGCTCGCAACAGTCAGAGGTGCGACTTGGGAGCCTGTCTCACCCAGCTTCTTTTTTTGGGGAGAGCCCTCGCCCATCGGCGAACTTCGCCTTTTCTCTCCAACTTGGGCCGGAGAAGGTGCCTTAACGTTCCCGGAGAGAAAGGCCTCCAACAGTTCGGAAGTAGAAAACTTCATGTTCCCTGAAAAACAAAGGAAATAGTCATCAGAAGCAAAGAAGATTAAGAGGAAGGTGTGAAGAAGGCGGTAAAAGGAAAAACCTAATCGAGGAAACAGTTTGGATCCTGGGGGAGCGCCAAGCAGGTCAGCGTAACTGAAGAGAGGAAGTTGGGATAAGACACCAATGGCGAAATTCTCTCTAGAGGAGGAACGCGTTTCGAGAAAATTAGATGTGGTTTTGGGACACTGTCTCCAATAAAAAGGGAAAAGGGCTTTCCCATCCTTCTGTGTAAATGACGAGGGGTAAGCAGGGTGGACGATGACTCGAAAGTACCGGTGGGCCAGGCAAGATTCGGAGCCAACCTGGTAAGGGGCAAATCGTTCGCGACCCGACATGGGCACCAGAATGACCCAACCATGGGTCTCCAGAGATCGGGGATCTGCTTCGAAGAAAAAAGAAAAGAGGGCAAGGGAAGGCACCACATCAACGCCGCGGTAGAGAATTTCAAAGCACTTCAGATAGGCCCAAGAGCAAGGGTGAAGTTGGCAAGGAGAAACGTTAATGTCACACTACACTTGGGTGAGAAAGGGTGAAAAGGGAAGTTTAACACCAAGATCAAGAAACAAGTATTCGTATACAAAGAAGTGGGAATACTTGGGGTCATTAAACACACGGTGTTGCCAATGACGATCTTGCTCTTGGCAGCCGACAGTGCGAAGGAGGCCCTCTAATAGCAGAGAACAGCAAAGCCCACCAGCCCTGTGGGAAAGGTCAGAAAGGGATCCGCTGGTAGAAAGCTCTGATGGTTGGTCAAGAACCCCCTGATCAGGAGCCTCGGAGTTGGGGGAAGGGAGAGTGGCAAAGGTTGCCAAGCGATGGGCTTTGATCTCCTCCACGAAGGAAAAGGCCCCTGCGGAAGGCATCGTAAAAATAGAAGGAGAAAGAGAGGATAAGAAACTAACCAGGAAAGGACTGTGAGAAGAGGAGCAAGAAGGGTTGAAGCTTTAAGTTCGCAAGATCGGCAAAGGGAACCAGCGTGAGAGTCAGGAATGAATATGGGAACAGTTGATGGAAAGAGGTGAATGATGGAAGGGGAAAGGATTTAAAGGCCAAGGAGAGTAGCGGTTGGGGAATCGTGCCTTGACGTGGCAGGATAAAATGATTACTCAAGGGAGTGCGGTGTGAGTTTCGGGAAGAGGAAAAACAATGCATTAAACGAAAGGTTACAACAGTTGAAGCTTATTGGTTTGAATTCAAATTGTCAGGCTCTACTGTGATTCGAAAGGACGTTCCAAAGATAGCGGTTGAGATTCCTTGGATTCGCTGACTTTTGTATCACTTCAGGGTGCAACGCGTGGCGAAGGCTCAACACATGTCAAGGGGTCACGATTCAGGACACATGCATGACTATGGCAGGGCGGGCGGACCGAGCGTCACCGCCACAAACTTGCTTGTGGACTTGGTCCGCCAAGGGAGCGTGACAAGACATCCGAAATGTAAATTTTTAAGCATTAAATTACCAAGCCATGTTGGAAATTGTTCTTTGTTTTCATACCTTATTTTTTTAGCACTAGTTAGCTTCTTATGGCCATCGCCTTGTTTCATCTGTTTAAAAGACACACTTAGCTCTCATGCTTCGAGCTCTATGTCTTGTGGACTGGGCGAGACCCCAGGGTCCCTCGCCCAGGAGTGCTGGCTTGGGGCGATGAGCAGACCGGGGACTTGGGCCTTCCTCCCAGAGGCCCAACTGGCCCATTAGGATGACTTGGAGGCGCTAAGCCCAACTCCCCCAACTATAAATAGGGGAGGGATACCAAATGTAAGGGACTCTTAGCTCATTTATAAAATAACAAGATTGAAATTCAGTTATTCTCTCTCCAAAGTGGTTACGCTCTCATTCTCCCTAGGAATCTCACATCATGTTCCTTACACCTTAGGTACTATACCTCATCTCGATGATCATGATGGAACAACTTGCTAAATGTATTTTGCAAAAGATATGTTCTAACTATCCCATATGGTTGAAAATAGTATATGAAACAAAATAGGAAATAAAAACACATTAATTATTTGTCTATGCCATTAATGATCAATAGCCAAAAATATAAGAGAAAAGTCAATATTAATTTTACATTTTTTTAATTTGGATTTCAATTAATATATAATTTTTTTTAATATAAGAAGATTGGTTTTAAAATGGGTTTGATGAGCATCACTTTTTTTAATACGAATATAATTAATTACGAATTAAATAAATATTAATATTCTAAATTAATTAACTAAAAAACCGTACTCTTTTTACTACTTGTGTCTGTATTTTATAAATCAACCTATACCCAAATTTTTAATCAACTTTTTTATTAACAATCACATTAACTCAAGAAAATAACTAATTTAATACTATTTAATGCAAAATTATTCAAATATACATCATTTATCACATTAATCAAATCATTTTTTAACGTAAATTAAATCTTTTTGTGGTTTAAATAGGAATCAATATATTTTTTTTTTATCTTTTTCACTTTTTTTTACCCTTATTCTTCTATTTATTGTCTTCTATAATGATTTCTAAGGAGGCGAGGAAGATTAATGTCATAATCTATATATATATATATATATATATATATATATATATGTAAAGCACACTTGAACTTTTTCATTGATTACTTTACATTTCCATAAATACATTAGATAATTAAATACAAAACTAAAAAAACTACATCTACTTTATTAATTAATAATTGTTAATCTTTTCAATTTCCCATATTTTAAAATAATTTTTAATATTGATTAAATTTTAATTATTAATTATAATTTGAGCACAAAATTTTAGTAATAATTTAAATTGACTACCTTTACATTAATAAAAATATGTAGTAAAAATAACTTTTACATTTATAACTAATTGTAAAAAATTTCAAATTCTTATATGTTAAAATTAAAACTATTATTTTAATTTATTTATTAATCATAAGTTGATGAATTTTAAAAATTAACCAATAAAATTTATTACTCCTTTTTACGTATAAATAACAAATTAAATACTAAAGTTAGATATCATGTTCATAAGTTATATATATATATATATATATATATATATATATATAAATATTTGACTTGAGTTCTACATTATTGGAAAGATTAATTAATTTTTTATTTTCATTTTCATTTCAATTAATTATCAACCAAAGGTTGAAAAAAATAAAAGATACAAAAATAGCACAAACTACTATCTTTTAAATATAATAAACATGTTAGAGATTGAATTAGTTAATGGTTGAATGCTTTTTGTAAATATATATTTAAAAATTTATTTTTAAAATATGAAATAATTTTGTATGTTGTTTAAATTAACTATAATGTAGTGGCGTGTTTTTTTTAAAAATAATTTTAAATTTACTTGTGATTTGGTAATAAATCATTGATGAATATTTTATGTTTTAACTATTAATTGTCAACTTTTCATTTTCTTATACAAAAGAATAATTTATTAAGTAGTTTTAAAAAATAGTTAGAATATTAACTATCAATCATAAATTGAGGGAAAAATTAAGAAATATATTTATATGTAGAAAATATTAATAAATTAAATTAAATAATCGTGTAGATATAATTTATTAATGAATACTCGAAAATAATAGTTTAAAAATTAAATAAATGTCTCTATATAATATTTACTATTAAATATATTGGATGCGTGTATAATTTGAAAAAAAATACTTTCAAATGTGTTTTTTGACCTATTATATAGTAGTACAAACTGTCACTGGTTGTAAAAGTAATTGCAATAAAAGTAATTTTTCTTTAGAGATATTAAAATCTAACTCGCTTACAAACTCAGGTACTAATTTGATCATTAACCAACAAATTTATTAAATTTCAGTAATATCATTTACTTACATAAAGAGAGTTCTAATACAAGCAATTTAATACATAAAAATCTCTTTTTTTGCTACATCGGAAAATTAACGAAAACAAAATAAAACTAAGGAATTGCTAAACGATCCCTGATGATCAGGATCTCTAACTCTGACAGAGGATTATCCAGCAGGCAAAGATCCATGGACGGAGAAGCAGCACCTTTCTTGGCTAGCCAGTTTGCTGGTAAATTACAGTATCTACTGATCCCACTTAATGACACATTCCAGCTCCTAGATGTCAAGTCTCCGATTTCCCCAAGAATAGGCAAGAACTGGCGTCTTTCATCATCTTCCAACGCCTTCAACAAATCACTGCAGTCTGTGTTGCAAATCACTTCCCTGTACCCACGGTCCCAAGCTACCTGTAAGCCAAGCTTCAAGGCCCTTGCTTCCGACAGCAGCGAACTGTAAGATCAAGGTTTGATCAGTGGTTGCATCTCTATATTTTGATGATTACAATTAAGGTTTGTGATGATGAACAATTGTGGTACCCTAACGTTTGTATCTTTTAGTTGTGACAAACAGATTCTGAATCTGACCCAAGCCTATTCATTCAGAAGAAGAAGAACCAAGGGATACTAAAAAGAGAGCTAAAGATTATCATGTTCGTTCAGAACAGTGGCAAATCCTTCAGAAGTTCTGAAGATGGAAGCTCTCAAGAGGTACTGAAGAACCGGAGTCAGAAGTTCTGAAGTCCAGATGTTCCAGCGGAACGGTCCAGAAGTAGAAGACTCAAGTTCTGAAGACCTGAAAGAAGTTGGCATCTGAAGACCAAAGCTATTCTAGCCCTGACGTTCAGAAGTTCTGAGGAACTTGTTCAGAAGCAGAAGTTGCAAGGTCAGAGGATCCAAGCTTCCGTCTGACTGTGATCAGAAGCTTCACCAACGTTCATCTGAAGCACTCCAGATCTCAAGTCAGCTGGTGAAAGGACAGGTCGCTGTCATAGTACAAAATCGTACAAGCCTCAGTCTGTCCGCCACCTACCTCGTGCAGCCTAGCAGTCTGATATTACAAGATTGCCACTCCAACGGACAAAACCCTAGCAACGGCTACATCATATGCCTTGGAGTATTTAAAGGCTGAAGATAGAAGAAAGAAGCTAAGAAACTTTGCTGAAATCATTCAACTTATACGAACCAATCTCTTAGCATTATTTCTTCACTGTTCTTAAACATCTGAGTTTACTATTAGCTTTTTAGAAGCACTTCTTGTAAACCCGAAACCTTTTACATTATATTGTAAAGTTCCTTAAGAGACCAAGGTTGGTCGGATCTTGAGAGGACTGAATCAAGGTTGATTCAGTGTTTAGCTAGTCTTAAGAGGATCGGTAGATCAGCTTCTTAAGAGGATACTAGTGAGAAAATCAGTGTATTGTTAGTCACTTAGCAGGTAGCAAAGTGCAGTTGTAACACTCATTGATTTTAGTGAATTGCCTTCATCAGAAGAAGGAAGAAATCACCTTCATGGGTGGACTGGATTAGCTTGAGCTTTTATCTCAAGTGAACCAGGATAAAATACTTGCGTTCTTCACTTCTTATCCCTCTGCACCTAGTTCTTATCTTTGAGTTTTGAAAAAGTTGAAAAGTATATCCATTATTCAAAAACTCTATTCAAACCCCGCCCCCTTTCTAGTGTTTTTCGCACCTTCAATTGGCATCAGAGCTCCGGTTCTGATTTAAACACCTAACAGTGTTCAGTGATCCAGAACCTTGTGTGAAAAACAAACGATGGCCCAAGCCAATACTTCCGTTGACAACAACAACAACAACAACCAACTTAGAGCACCAATCTTTGATGGTGAAAAGTTTGAGTACTGGAAAGATAGAATAGAGAGTTATTTCCTTGGCACTGACCCAGATCTCTGGGATATGGTCATGGAAGGCTATACTGATCCAGTAGATGCTTCAGGAGTGAAGATCCCCCGTTCTGAAATGACTGACGCTCAGAAGAAGCGTTTCAAGGATCATCACAAGGCGAAGTCTATGCTATTCAGTTCAATATCATATATTGAGTATGAGAAGATCTCTGACAAAGAAACAGCAAAATCCATCTATGACTCCTTGGTCATGACGCATGAAGGAAATGAAGAGGTCAAGGAGACCAAGGCTCTTGTTCTCATACAACAATATGAGCAGTTTAAGATGGAATTTGGTGAAACCATTGAGGAGATGTACTCAAGGTTTCAAACTCTGATTGCTGGAATCAGAGTGCTAAACAAGGGCTACTCTACTGGTGATCATGTCAAAAAGATCATCAAAAGTTTGCCTAAGGAGTGGAGGGCTTTTGTCACTGCACTGAAACTCTCCAGGAATCTGAACTCGTTGAAGTTAGAAGAACTCGTGAGTCATCTCAGAAGCCATGAGATTGAACTCAAAGAGGACAAGCCTCAAAAGAAAGACAAATCTATTGCTCTTAAGTCAAAGTCTGACAAAGCGAAATCTTATCAGGCAGAAGAGGAAGATTCCTCTGAAGAGCTATCAGATGCGTCTGGTGATGAAGAGCTATCTCTTTTCACAAAGAGATTAAGCAAACTCTGGAAGAACAGACAGAGCAAAGGCAAAGGACCAAAGAAAAGTTCAGGAAGACATGAATCTTCATCTGGTCAGAAGAAATCATCTGGAAAGGAAGTCACTTGCTTCGAGTGCAAGGAATCTGGGCACTACAAGAGTGACTGTCCCATGCTAAAGAAGGACAAGAGACCAAGAAAAGTCTTCAAGAAGAAAGCTCTCGTGACCTTCGATGCAACTGACTCTGATGAAGCTGAGTCAGAAGAAGATGAAGCTGTGGAGGCTCTGATGGCTACCACCAGCAGAGGTGCTGAAGCTTCAGAAGATGACTCAGACTCTGAGAATGACGATGAGGTATTCTCTAATTTTTCTCCATCTGAGCTAAGAACTGCTTTATCTGAAATAATGGAGAAACATGATGTTCTAGTGAGTAAACATAAAGAGCTTAAAAGAAAGTATGCTGTTAAAACCAGTTCATCAGAGGTTCATAAGAAGTTAGTCTCTGAACTCACAGAAGAGAATTATTCTCTTAAAAATGACAACTCTGTTCTTCGTGCTAAAAATGCCATGCTAGAAGATCAACTTGCATCATCTGATGTTAAGCATGAGACATTATATGAGAAAGCATTTCAAAGGTTCCTAGCCAAGGGCATAGACAGAAGTCTTATGGCTTCAATGATCTATGGCATAAGCAGAAATGGGAACAATGGCCTTGGCTACTCTCAATCCACGAGAGATGAGTCATCTGAGCCCAAACGCGAACCATTGCATAAGCATTTCGTTCCCGCTAGCACTGTCATTCCAGAAAAGGTTACACCAAAGGTGGTAAAACCAAAGGGAAAGTTTAAACTTGACATGTCTAAATATTACAATCAGGTTCCTATGTATTATCCTCCTGTTGCACCCAAAGTTCCAAGAACTTCTGGGAAAACTAACAAGAAAGGACCCAAGATATGGGTACCTAAGACAAAAATTATTCATGTTGCAGACATCTTATGCAGCTCAGTTAAGACACCTGTCATGGTACCTGGACAGTGGATGCTCGCGACACATGACGGGCATAAAGTCTATATTCCAAAAGCTAGTACCGCTTAAGTCAGGAGGAGACGTTGGCTTTGGAGGAAACCAGAAGGGAAAAATCATTGGAAAAGGTTCCATAGGAGATGGAAAAATTCCAGTTATCAATGATGTACTTCTGGTGGAAGGATTATTTCATAACTTGCTCTCCATAAGCCAAATTGCTGACAAAGGTTACGATGTGATCTTCAATCAAACCGGCTGCAAAGCTGTCAGTCAAACAGATGGATCTGTTCTGTTTTCTGGGAAGAGAAGAAATGATATTTACAAAATCAAATCTTCTGAACTGCTATCTCAGAAGGTCAAGTGTCTCATGTCAGTTAATGATAAGCAATGGATCTGGCACAGACGCCTAGGGCATGCCAGCCTCAGGAAGATCTCTCAACTCAGCAAGCTAAATCTCGTCAGAGGATTGCCTCGTCTGAAGTATTCATCAGAGGCTCTGTGTGAAGCTTGTCAGAAGGGAAAATTCACCAAGAAGCCCTTTAAAGCAAAGAATGTGGTATCTACAACAAGACCCCTTGAGCTACTTCACATTGATCTCTTTGGACCAGTGAAAACTGAATCCATTGGAGGAAAGAAGTATGGGTTAGTCATTGTAGATGACTACAGCAGGTGGACATGGGTAAAGTTCCTAAGACACAAAGATGAAACACACACTATGTTTACCAACTTCATTACTCAAGTTCAGAAGGAGTTCCAAACTTCAGTGATTACTGTCATAAGTGATCATGGTGGAGAATTTGAGAACAAAGCTTTTGAAGAATTGTTCAACTCCCAAGGAATCTCTCACAACTTCTCCTGTCCTCGCACTCCCCAACAAAATGGAGTTGTTGAAAGAAAGAACAGAACTCTTCAGGAGATGGCTCGCACCATGATGCAAGAATCGAGTATGGCCAAGCACTTCTGGGCAGAAGCAATCAACACTGCTTGCTATATCCAGAACAGAATCTCCATCAGACCAATTCTGGAGAAGACTCCTTATGAGCTATGCAAAGGAAGACAACATGATATCTCTTACTTCCATCCATTCGAAAGTACTTGCTACATGCTCAACACTAAGGAGCAATTGGGTAAATTCGATTCTAAAGCTTTAAAATGCTATTTTCTTGGTTATTCTGAAAGATCTAAAGGTTTTAGAATTCATAATATTATTCATCAAACTGTTGAGGAATCTATCCAAATTAGATTTGATGATAAGCTTGGCTCA
The DNA here is from genome assembly GCF_012489685.1 of Lotus japonicus. Taxonomy (NCBI): domain Eukaryota; kingdom Viridiplantae; phylum Streptophyta; class Magnoliopsida; order Fabales; family Fabaceae; genus Lotus; species Lotus japonicus. The sequence continues at coordinate 33,253,784 of NC_080045.1, read as the reverse complement.
GAAAAGTCAAAGCTGTTTGAAAGATTTGCAGATTTAAGCATTGATTATTTGGAAGCAAATCAACCAAAGAACAGCTCAGAGGATGGTGCTCCAGAGGCAGAAGCATCTGAAGTTGCTCCAACAACTTCTGATCAGCTTCAGAAGAAGAAAAGGATAGCTGTCTCTCATCCAGAAGAACTGATTATTGGCAATAAAGATGCTCCCGTCAGAACCAGGTCTATGCTCAAACATTCAGAAGAGACTCTTCTGAGTCTGAAGGGACTTGTTTCTCTCATTGAGCCCAAATCAGTTGATGAAGCTCTTGAAGACAAAGGCTGGATTCTGGCAATGCAAGAAGAGCTAGATCAGTTCACCAAAAATGATGTATGGACCTTAATGCCTAAACCCAAAGGTTTCCATGTCATAGGAACCAAGTGGGTATTCAGAAACAAGCTGAATGAAAAAGGAGAAGTAATTAGAAACAAGAGAAGACTGGTGGCTCAAGGCTACAGTCAACAAGAGGTGATTGATTACACTGAGACCTTTGCTCCTGTAGCAAGGCTTGAAGCTATAAGGCTACTGATCTCCTTCTCAGTGAATCACAACATCATTCTCCATCAAATGGATGTCAAGAGTGCCTTCCTTAATGGTTACATTTCTGAAGAAGTGTATGTCAAGCAACCTCCTGGCTTTGAAGATGAAAAACATCCAGAGCATGTCTACAAGCTCAAGAAGTCACTCTATGGACTGAAACAAGCTCCCAGAGCGTGGTACGAAAGGCTCAGCTCCTTTCTTCTACAGAATGAGTTTGTAAGGGGTAAAGGTGACAATACTCTTTTCTGCAGAACCTATAAGAATGATATTCTTATAGTTCAGATTTATGTTGATGACATCATTTTTGGTTCTGCTAATCCCTCTCTGTGCAAGGAATTCTCTAAGTTGATGCAGGCTGAATTCGAAATGAGCATGATGGGTGAACTCAAATACTTCCTGGGAATTCAAATAGATCAACGACCAGGAGTCACCTATATTCATCAGAAGAAGTACACCTTGGAACTTCTGAAGAAGTTTAACATGAGTGACTGCAACATCTCTAAAACTCCAATGCATCTAACATGCATTCTTGAGAAAGAGGAAGTTTCCTCTAAGGTTTGTCAGAAGCTCTATCGTGGAATGATAGGCTCTCTTCTTTACTTAACTGCCTCCAGACCTGATATATTGTTTAGTGTGCATCTCTGTGCTAGATTCCAATCAGATCCTAGAGAGACTCACTTAATTGTTGTTAAGAGGATCCTCAAATATCTGAAAGGAACCACTAACCTTGGCTTGATGTATAGAAAAACATCAGAGTATACACTTTCAGTTTTTTGTGATGCTGACTTTGCTGGAGACAGAGTGGAAAGGAAAAGCACCTCTGGAAGCTGCCATTTCCTTGGAGCAAATCTTGTCACTTGGTCAAGCAAGAGACAGAACACAATTGCTCTATCAACTGCAGAAGCAGAGTATGTCTCAGCTGCCACGTGCTGTACACAAACCATATGGATGAAGAATCATCTGGAGGATTATGGTTTGTCTCTAAAGAAGGTTCCTATTTACTGTGACAACACAGCTGCTATCTCACTCAGCAAGAATCCCATTCTACACTCAAGAGCAAAGCATATAGAGGTAAAGTATCATTATATTCGTGATCATGTTCAGAAGGGCACTCTATCATTAGAGTATGTTGATACTGACCATCAGTGGACAGATATTTTTACTAAGCCCTTAGTAGAAGATAGGTTTTTATTTATTCTTGAAAACCTGAACATGGACTTTTGTCCAGAGTAAGGTTTTCCTCAGAACTTCTGACCTTGGTACCTCTGAAGTCATCAGATGTTACCCTTTTCAGAAGGTACTCGATCAAAAGCACTTAACCCACTGGTTAAACTTCTGTGGTATTCTGTGGTAGGCAACAATACACGTGTCACTTCATTTGTGACATAGTTCCTTGAGTCGCGTGGTGTATCTGCTATAATGATGATGCCTACTCTCCTCCACTATGCTATTTTCAGACTATCTATTTTACAACCGTTGATTTTGCTTTTACTTTTTACCTCTTAAAATCTCAACGGTTACCATTTAACCCACTATACGTACTCTTCACACACGATCTCCCACACACTTACACAGACGGTTTTCAAACTCTTTGTGTGCATTGCATTCATTCATACTCCTCTCTTCAATATTCCCTCTCTCTCTCTGAACCCTAAACCTCACTACCTGAGAATCATGGGCAAATCAAGGAAATCAAAGACAAATGTTACTGCTGTCTCCAAACAAACTGCCCAAGACCAAGAAAATCAGAGATTTGAAGAAGCACAACAAATTCTATACACACCCAATGTGGTAACCTGCGTCAAGAAAGCTGAAGAACTGGTTGTGTGCAACGAAGCAAGAGTGGACTTCGACAACCTGGCTGATCATGGTTTCGACATCAGGGATCAAGTCGACTTACAAGGTTGGTCTGGTTATTTCAATAGGCTCTGTGGTCCTATTTACCACAAACTGGTGGTGGAATTATGGAAAAATGCAGTTTGCAACGACTACTACGTCGTCTCCCATGTGCTGGATAGGAAGATTGTGATTTCAGAAGAGTCCATTGCAAAGCTACTGGGTATGGAGTTCCAACAGGGAAAAAGGATCAAAAACGTTGATGCCAATGTTCCTGGCATGAGGAAGCTTGTCAATTTTTCTATTTATGACAACTTGACCATGGATAGGACCAAGTATGCTATAAAGGATCTGAAGCCCCAGATGAAGATCTGGCAAAATATTTTCATATCCTGCATCCATCCCAGAACAGGCGAAACTGATTACCTCAATGCAACTCAGAAGGTAATCATGTATTACATTTCTAGGGGTGAGCCTGTATGTCTGCCATTTCTGCTTTTCAACTATCTGAAGGAATGTGTTGAGAAGTCAAGAACTACTGGAGGTGAGAACAAGATGTCTATTTCTTACATTCCTTATGGAAGGTTACTCTCAGATATCTTCACTCAGAATCGGTTGGTCAAGGCTCTTTTTGATCTGGGACTTCATGATGATTTGGCTATGACCATTGGAGATCCTCTAAATGGAACTAAGCTGAAGAGAATGCAGATTATTGAGAAATTTCAGATTGAACCGAAAGAAGACACATCTGAAGAGATTCATCAGAAGAACTACCCTGTTAATGACTTTCCTCTATGGTCTAAAAAGGACAATCCAGCATGCATTCTGGAGTATGTGAGGATGCTCAGAAGAGAAGGAGATCCTATCACCCTTGAAGAATTTGTCACAACTCTTCCTGACAGTCCTCCTGAAATGCCAACAAGGTGAACCAAGAGAACAATCAGCAAGCCTTCAGATCCCAAAGGCAAAGGGATTCTGATAGAGAAGACCAAGAAGATAAAGGCAGCATCTAAGTCAGTGGTCATCAGGGAACCAGTTCCAGAACCCTCTCCTGAAAGAACTCCAGAAGAGTCATATGAGGAATCTCAATCTGATGATTCTGAAAGCTCTATGGATTCTTCCTCTGGAAACCAAGAAGAAGAAGTTCCACCTAGAAAGAATGTCAAGAGGAAAGCAATTATTGAAGAATCATCTGATGAGGAAACCGAAGATGATGTTCCTCTTGTAAAAAGGCAAAGAATTCAAACAGCTCAAGTTGAAGAAGATGTTGAGCAGGATGACTGTGAGATCATTGAAAATGTGCTCCAAGTCATAAGGGAATCAGAAGAAGCTGAAGATTCAACTGATTCAGATGTAGAGCCCATAGGCAAGAGGCTGAAACTGCCTCTGAAGGGTCCACTTCAGAAGAAGGAGTCAGGACCACAGCAAACATCTGAGAAGATCTCAGAAGTACAAAGAGAAAGGAGATCAAAGACAGCTTCAGATCCTGCAAGGACAGCCAGACCCACCAGATCCATCCCTCTTAGTGAATCAAGTAAGGAACCTGCTAAAAGCATTAATTTAGATTCTGCTTTAGTAGTTATTCCTGAACAATCTCAGCCTATATCTACATCTCTGCCAACATCAACCCAAACAGCTCCCACTCAAACAGAACCTCAAACACAAGCCTTTTCTCAAGCTGAAACACAAAACCCCCAACCAAACATCCAAACAGCTACCACTGCCATTCCATTCATCCACATACAAACCTCTTCCACATCCACCACAACTGAACCTGTACCTGTCTTTAATTCTTTCATTCAAGGTATCGTTCAAAGTGAGGCTACCCTAAGAAATTTGGTTCAACACTTCACTCCCAAGCCTCCATACACTTCAAAGACCCTCCTGCTAACTCAAACTGGTGAGATCCCTGCTGAGGAAGAAAAAGAGGATGATGATGTTCAGATTCTTGAACCTCCGTTCAATGTGAAGCCTCTTCAACAAGTGGCTTCCAGCCTTGAAGATCAACTCCAAGATGTTGCTGAAACTTCCTATGTGTCCTTGTCCAATTATTCTGCAGTGAACTCACGAGATCTGAGTTTTACCTCCCCTGAGAAGACTGCTACCTCCAGGAAAAGGCAAGTGACGATCTCTGAAGCTGAGCATATGGATGAATCTGACCACTCAAGAATAGAGAAGAATCATGCAATTGATTCTACTCCCTCGGGACAACCCAGAACTGATAGCTCCAATGCTTCAAGCTCAAATGCAACCAGAACTCCTCAACCTGTTCTGACCTTGGCAACCTCCTTCCGACCTCAAAATCTCATTCAACTCATTCAGGAGTTCTCTGAAGAGGCAACCAGAAGACTGAAATGGTTAAATCTGGTAACTGATAATCAGTTTGATGCTTCATTTGTTGATGGTCTGTGGTCTACTTTCGGAAGATGGTCAGAAAGCAGAGCTTATGAATTTCAGAAGCAGCTTAGCAGTGAGAAACGTCTAAGAGTTCATAATGCGTATGAGAGAGCTTATGAGCAAAGGCAGAGAGTGCTGCACAGAGTTTGTGAACCCTTGAGAAGAGCTATGGCTGAAAGAAACTATGTGGTATCTGAATGTACCTCAGAAGATGCTGAGATGGTTTCAGCAGAGGTTGCAGAGGACAGCTCTGAATGAATAGTTATCCTGGAAGATGCAGATGTTACTGAAGTTGAGAAGCAAGTGCCAATTCAAGTTGATGCTGAAATTCCATCAGAGGCAGAAGTTCCTACCCCTGTTCAAGCTCCAGAACCTTCTCCTCATCCAGAAGTTGCTACTCTTGCTGCCAGGATTGACAGAATTCAAGATGATTAGCAGGGATTGTTTCAGATGGTTGAGCAACAAGGACGTGTTCAGATTGAACAAAGCAGGCAGATTCAGGAATCCTCTGGCCGAATGGAAGCTATGATGAAGTACCTGATCGAGAATCTTCCCTCATCATCAAAGCCTTGAACCCTTCTCATCTATCTTGCATGCATTTGTTTTAATTGTCTTGAATTTATCTCATGTTTGAATGTGTTAAATTCTTATTTACTTACCCAATGCACCGTCCATTTAGTAACTCACATGCGTTTATGATTTGATAAGTTTTATGCATGATTTTCTGTTACCTTTCTTCCTTATAATCTCTGCGTTCATTCTTTTTCATCACAACTCAATCCGACTACACTCCATTCATCTCAATTCTCCTCTCTTCTAAATCAAGATGACTACTGTCGAATTGATCTCTGAACTCAAGACTATGGTATTTGACCAAGTCTTTCCTTGGAGCGTTAATTTATCTACCTCTCAGATTTCTCAAGCTCTTATGAAAATTGAGAATCTTCTGAATTGTTGGCTGACATCCCATCAGACTCACTGTCTTCAGAATCTTCAAGAAGTTCTAAACGACTTCCTTCGTCTGGCCTCTCGCCGGAAGGACCTTGAAGCTCAGTTCGAGGGCATTTGTATGCTACTTGAATATGAAGAAGATCAAACCGAAGCCGATCAGGATGCTGTCCAGAAGAATGAAGCTCTGAAAGAAGATCTGGCTACCCAGTTAGCCTCCATTGATCAAGACCTGCGTCCCCTGCATCTTCAGCTTCTCTCCATGAAGAACTCCCGTGCTTTCCTATGTATCTAGGACTAGTTTTCTTCATTCCTATCTATCCTCTGTACTCCTTCTTCGTTAAGTAATAATAACAGCGTCTTCATGCATCATTTACTTGATTGTTGTTGTTATTGACTATATTTTTTCACTCTTTTTGCTAATGACAAAAAGGGGGAGTATATAAAATGGTTTTGATAAACTCTTTCTTATATTATATAAAACCAGTAGAGGAGAATAAGTATCAATCACTTATAGCACATAGATATTGTCAAGCGTCTTATATAAGGAATACATTTTGTTCATATCCTGAACCTATTTGCTTCTAACGCCTTATTCCAATTATACCTGGACAATATTCTATGTTCTCATGTGATCTACGCAAGTTCTGAACCATCACTTCTGATGAGTACACATTCCTCTAAGTGTATATTCTGATCACATAACTAGACTCCGAATCTAGACTCTTCATCACTTCATCAAGTCATAGATTCAGGGGGAGTCAGGGGGAGACCCCAGCTCAGAATCAGGTGTTATCCCAGATTCAGAAAGAGCAATACAAACCGTTACACAAGGATAAGTTTATTTTTTGATCTCTTATCTCTTGTGTATTCAGTTTATTGTTTAAGAATTGTTCATCAAAATACTTGTTTTGTCATCATCAAAAAGGGGGAGATTGTAAGATCAAGGTTTGATCAGTGGTTGCATCTCTATATTTTGATGATTACAATTAAGGTTTGTGATGATGAACAATTGTGGTACCCTAACGTTTGTATCTTTTAGTTGTGACAAACAGATTCTGAATCTGACCCAAGCCTATTCATTCAGAAGAAGAAGAACCAAGGGATACTAAAAAGAGAGCTAAAGATTATCATGTTCGTTCAGAACAGTGGCAAATCCTTCAGAAGTTCTGAAGATGGAAGCTCTCAAGAGGTACTGAAGAACCGGAGTCAGAAGTTCTGAAGTCCAGATGTTCCAGCGGAACGGTCCAGAAGTAGAAGACTCAAGTTCTGAAGACCTGAAAGAAGTTGGCATCTGAAGACCAAAGCTATTCTAGCCCTGACGTTCAGAAGTTCTGAGGAACTTGTTCAGAAGCAGAAGTTGCAAGGTCAGAGGATCCAAGCTTCCGTCTGACTGTGATAAGAAGCTTCACCAACGTTCATCTGAAGCACTCCAGATCTCAAGTCAGCTGGTGAAAGGACAGGTCGCTGTCATAGTACAAAATCGTACAAGCCTCAGTCTGTCCGCCACCTACCTCGTGCAGCCTAGCAGTCTGATATTACAAGATTGCCACTCCAACGGACAAAACCCTAGCAACGGCTTCATCATATGCCTTGGAGTATTTAAAGGCTGAAGATAGAAGAAAGTAGCTAAGAAACTTTGCTGAAATCATTCAACTTATATGAACCAATCTCTTAGCATTATTTCTTTACTGTTCTTAAACATCTGAGTTTACTATTAGCTTTTTAGAAGCACTTCTTGTAAACCCGAAACCTTTTACATTATATTGTAAAGTTCCTTAAGAGACCAAGGTTGGTCGGATCTTGAGAGGACTGAATCAAGGTTGATTCAGTGTTTAGCTAGTCTTAAGAGGATCGGTAGATCAGCTTCTTAAGAGGATACTAGTGAGAAAATCAGTGTATTGTTAGTCACTTAGAAGGTAGCAAAGTGCAGTTGTAACACTCATTGATTTTAGTGAATTGCCTTCATCAGAAGAAGGAAGAAATCACCTTCACGGGTGGACTGGATTAGCTTGAGCTTTTATCTCAAGTGAACCAGGATAAAATACTTGCGTGCTTCACTTCTTATCCCTCTGCACCTAGTTCTTATCTTTGAGTTTTGAAAAAGTTGAAAAGTATATCCATTATTCAAAAACTCTATTCAAACCCCCCGTTTCTAGTGTTTTTCGCACCTTCACGAACATCCACCTGAGAGGAAACTATGAAAGCCACACAACCAATGTCCATGGGAATCGCGAATTATGCCCCCTGACCCCATGATTCTGGCCATAGGGTTAAAACTTCCATCCACGCAGAGATTAACCTGTCCTTCCGGCGGCGCTTTCCACCTTCTACCCATCCACGAATCATCATTCACATCATCCTCTCCGTTCATGAACCTTTCAATATCGTCATGTTCATTGCACAACCGACGCCACACCTCGCCGACAGACCACCCAACCTCTTCGAAGATCATGTTATTCCGCCACTTCCGAATTCCCCACAAGCAAGCCACAAACCTGGTTCCGTTTCTGCCTTGAGCCTGTGCTTGCACCCAATCGGTGCACCTATTAATCAGAAATTGTGGCCATGACAAAGCACCCACACGAAGCCATATTTCCCTAGAGTGAGGGCAATCCCTAAGGCAGTGGATCGCATCCTCCTCTGCTGCCGAACATCGAGTACAGTGAGGCGACACAGCCATGTTACATCTGAATCGGCGAGCATTTGTTTGAATCGCATCCCGCATCACCAACCAGAGGAACATACGCACCCGCTCTGGGATCCTCATTCGCCAAATCCACCGCCAATCCTCCTGAGATGCTCCTTGCATATTACGCTCCATGAGCCAAGTATATCCATCTTTGACACTGTAGCAACCAGTACCACTGCTTCCCCACACCCATGTATCCCGGCGATTGTGAACCAGCACGGGGGTGATGCGCTGCAAGCTGCTTGATAAGTCACTAGGGAGAGAATTATATAGCATATCCAGGTTCCACTGCCCTCCCACTAGAATATCCTTCAGAGTTAGGTGAACATCATGGATGTCGACATAAGGTATCATGTTCGCCACATTGCCCCTCCCAGTCCAATCATCGTACCACAGTGATGTCGTTCCATCTCCTAATCTGAATTGAAAACCGGGCATGAGTAGATCACGGGCTTTCATGAGGCTTTTCCAAACTGGCGAGTCCGTCCTCCTTGGCTGAACCTGCAAAGCCGAGAGAGAACCCATATACTTGTGTTTCATTTCCTGCACCCACAGTTTCTGAGGTCTGTGCATAATGCTCCAAATTGCCTTTCCAAGAAGCGCTATATTCGCTAATTTTGTATCACGCAATGCCAGGCCGCCACGCTCTTTTGAACTCGTCATTTTTTCCCAGCTCACCAGGTGCCACCCTCTCAAACCTCCATTTCCGCCCCAAATAAACGAACGCATCATTTGGTCTATGCGATTAGTAACAGATCGTGGGAGGTAAAAGAGTTGCATTGTATATGTTGGAATGACAGTAATTACCGACTTAGCAAGGCAAATTCTCCCTGCTAGGCTAAGCATACTCCTCCTCTAAGAGCCCAGCTTACGTTGAATGTTCTCAAGCAGAAAATCAAAATTCTTCCTTTGCATCCGCCCTCCTCTGAGAGGAAACCCCAAATACTTACCCAAATCCCTAACAAATGGGATAGGAGCAATTGAAGAGATTTCAACCCTTACATTTTCACTAACACCTTTTGAGATAATGGCTTTTGACTTGCTCATATTAATTTTGAGTCCAGAGCTATCACAGAAGGCTCTCATAGTGTCCGCCAGAAGATTCACTTGGGTTTGGGTTGCTTGGCAAAATAAGAGTACATCATCCGCAAAGAAGGGATGAGAGATTGGAGGACCACCTCTTGAAATTCTCACTGGTTTCCAAACACCTGCATCCACCTGGTTCTGAATAGAAACTGACAGACGCTTCATACATAAGATAAACAAATATGGGGAAAGAGGGTCCTCTTGCCTGAGCCCTCTTCCTGGCTTGAGATGTGGTAACCTTGACCCATTCCACAGAATAGATAGTTGAGAAGAAGTAACACAACACATAATACGCCAAATAGATATCTCCGGAAAGCCATAGTACTCCAACGTCTCTTTTAAGAAAGACCATGAAACACTATCATATGCCTTCTCCAAGTCGATTATGAATGCCAAGCTCCCTTTCTTGGCTGAGGACTTGTGCATGTGGTGAATTATCCTTTCGGGCCAGGAAGGCATTGTCCATGGTCCCTCTGCCTGGAATAAAACTGCTCTGCATTGGGCTAATCTGCATAAAAAACTCTAATACTCTCTATTTAGATGTATAAACACAATAATTTTTTCTATTATATTTATATTGAAGAAATATTTGAATATTTATTATTTATATAATTACTATAGTAATTTTCATGTAATATTAAAAAAATTGTAAATAAACTCGTCCCGTGCAACGCACGGGTATAATATCTAGTAATATGTATGTCTTTGCTAAAAAAATACCCATAAAAATAGTGTTTAAGGATGAAGGTACCATTTCTTTGGTCATATATAATTTTGTTAATTTATGCATGATGCATGTTTCAAAAATGTGTGTTCTTTTAAGGAAATGAAATTCATACTTTTGTTCTAAAAATTATTATTTATAAATTTTAAATAGAGAATTTTGAATTACATCTAACACAAGAAACATAAATATGGAAATATTCAAGTGTGAATATTCCATTCTAAATTAGTAGTTCAAAAAGAGACTAATCAAGAAGGATGTTAAGTAGGTGGAACACAAGATGCATCTCCTTCAATCAAGTATCATAACACGTTGCCAACAAGTGTTATTATTATTATTATATACAAAAAATAGTTTTCTTCCCCTCTTCCATGTCACGTGCCCCAATCACGACTCCTTCATTCAAATCCATATATAAGCGGTCTCACACCATTTATGTATTTCTCACGTCATATAAGGGATTCGTGTATTATTTATGCTATAATGACAATAAATAAGTGTGATAACACATACAGACAGAAAATCTGCTAAGGAAGAACTGAGACAAGTAAAGACAGAACTGGAGTTTCGAATCCGAAGATTAGAAAAAGAAAAGAATTAGATGCAGTTAGCATTGGAAGAGCAAAGGCTTCGTGAACGAATTAGAGAACTTGCAGAGAAAAATGTATCACTTCAAAGGGCAGGGCCATAGAGACCACAAGGCCAGAAAGGCCTGGGCCTTAGGCCCCCAAAAAAAGATATTTGTTTGTTTGTTTTTTTTTAAGTAGCCCTAAGCCTTCCGTTCAGTTTGACAAACTGTTTGTATTTCTCAATTTTTTTTTTCTAGACATGTCATAAAGCCCAACCCCAAGACAATTGACCAAAAAAAAAAAAAAAAAAAAAAAAGACCATTGCTATGACCCAAAGAAAAAAGGACCGTTGCTCTAATCATATTAAGTCAAGACACTTCATAGGTACATTGGATGAAACATTGCTACGACAAAAAAAGAGACCGTTTGTGTTCCGGTATAGAACCTTAGACTTAGGCTAATCAAACTGAGAGCAAGCGAAGTAACGAAAAACTAAGAAAATGGGTAAAATGATAGGTCCCCCAACCGCTTGGGTGGCGCCTTTTATTTATAGCTTGGGTTTTAGTCCGAATAGACCATGGGTGACCCGGCTCATTAAGTACAGAATATTGGGTTAGCCCAATTGCGCGATAACTTGGTTCGCCCCTATCAGACCACAAGCCCACAAGACACTAAGACTTAGAAATAAGGCGAAAGTGTCTTATATAAGCCCACAACGATTCGACGATAAAATGATATGGGCGCGCATGCTCCAATGTTGATGTAAATGGTTACACACAATCAATAGAATAATAGACTCAAGCGATGATCAGGGCGATCTTTTGCTCTAACCCACCTGCAAATAAGTGATTCGCCTGGATATAATGACAGATAAGTTAGATTAAATAATGTGCAAGTATTAACGACACCAAGAATTTTCAACTTTTCTTTCCTCTCTCCCATGTGCTTCTGATCGAAATGTCATTTCGTTCATTTCATATCCACTGTGCGTCATGGTTCACTTTAAATCATCATTACCTGCTATAACCATCATACTATATCTACACAATAAATATACTTTGAAACTCACAGAGACATTAAACCTTGACACGGTAACATTTGTCACCCTCATCATTACATCCCATTATTCATTTAAAACTCACCAACAAAAGAAAGGAAAACTCTAAAGCAACACAACCTAAAATCAAACGTCGCGTCCTCTGTTTTTACCATTTAACATTCTTAAAGGCGCGCTGATCCACGAATTCAAAACGTTTGAATGTGTGGCTCAGGACGACGCGTGATTTCACCCCAAACGCGCGCTTCCCCTTACCTTTTCACTCTCTGTTTTCACTCTGCTATAAATACCTTCTACCCCATTCTCCCATTTACCTTCATCTTTCTCTCAAATCTCACACAAGTTCTCTTTTACTCTTTTTCATCTTCTGGAGATTTTCAAAATCACATCACCTCCAGAGATTCCTTCCTTGAAGATCCATCCACCTCCTCCACTTTTTCAAACTCAAATTTGTTTCAAGAGTTTGAAGAACTGACTTCTGAAGAAGTCACTTCGCTGTGGGATTCTAAGATTGACTTCAACGCCCTAGTGGAGACTAACCTAGTCTTTGAGGCGGACCGAGAGAAAATGAGGAAAATTGGGCTCAAAGAAGCTTGTCAGGCCATTATGACTAAGGGTTTGGAAATCGCTGCCATTTCCAAAATGGTGGATCTTGAAACTGCCGGTTTTGATGGGATTTATGCTGCCAAACAACTTGAAGAAAAGGAAAAGGAAATCAACAAGTTGAAAGCCACAATGAAACTCGTGGACAACGCTAACAAAGTTAACGAGAAGAAAGTTGTAAGACCCAGGATTTTAGAATTAAAATAAATTAATTAATTTCCACCTCACGCATAGGATTCTGTTTAGGCGTGAGAGAAACTCGACTTATGTTTGATGTTCGGATTAGTATAATGAGAAATAAATTTCAGGGAATGACTAAGAATAATTCTATAGTCGCTATAGGTTATAACACGAGTCTTATTCACTTCCGCCTTAGGGCAAAAACGTTAGAAAATGGCTAATCTGCTCTTAAAGCATTGTAGAAACGATATTCAAAAATATTCAGAGGAATATAAGAATTTCTCTTATTCCTTTCCTTGATGAGTGTTTCGACAAGAAACCCTGGACTGTACGAACGATCGATTTCGATTCTCGGAAGTTTGCCGAAACCGAGTTCCTGATAGCTCAAGAACCTTAAAGTAAACTGTTGATGAAGACTTTTTCTATTCGGAGCTTCAAATGAAGATTCTACACGCGTACACCCATTTCTTTCGATGTTTCCAATCTTTCTTCAGAAGGAAGTTTCTGCATCTGACATTCGCTGCAAAAAGTAGTTTTTCGGGTTGAATTATTTCATACCGCTTTTTGGATCGTTTCATTTATTCCAAAACCTTGTTTCAAGTTCTGGAAACTTGACATCGGAAACCCACTCAGAATTCACGGAGTATTGCACAGGAAAAATCGGAATCGGGAAATATTTGTTTTGCCGCGTTTTTGACCAATCTATAAATAGCCAAAATTTGAAATATCTTCATCTTTTTACATGTTTTGGCCGTGGGTGAGCTTGAGGAAAAGAGGGAGAAGAGCTTTTTTGCAATCCTTGTCTGATCGTCGCTCTGTTCGTTGCTATACGTAGGCCTCGAGGTACTGATGCTTTTCCTTACCTCTGATCGTAAATTCTGTCGCTTTTCTCTATGTCTTTCTGTGCTCAAAGTTTTGAGCTTTTTGTAAAACTGTCAAAATAACTTGATTTCTCTGTCTAAACTTATTCCCTACATGCCCAAGAACATGAATATCCAGTTGTTTTCCGCTGAATCTCGCCGAATCTCCACAGAGATCAAATTCTGTAGAAATACCCATTTTTATGAGAAAGCCTTGCTTTTTGGTTCGTAAACTCTCGACTGAGCTTAGCGCCAGTAGGATTAGTTGTTATAAATGTCGTTAGGATCAAGCTTATCAAATTTATTTTTCGAAATTCCGACTTTGAGTTTCCGAGCTAAAAATCTTGACCAAAATACTCCTGTTCTAGTTTTTGATCCGATAATTTTTCTGAGAGTTTCCCTGGCCTAGATATCGCCTAAGAATACCTAGGAATTGATTTAGATCGAAGAAAAAGTTCGGAAACCCTATTTTCTAAAGTGTCCGAAACTTGTTTGTTAGGGTACCGTGTCCAAAAATAATTTTTGGGTCTCTATGACCTGAGCTATAGCGTAGCTCTTTCGATTGTCGAAATTTTGGCGTTGGTTTCGTGTCATTCCGAGTTCTGTAGCTCAAGTTATGCGCGTTTTAGCAAATGAAGTTCTATTGTCAATTTGTGCCTAAATAGGAACTCTGAAGCTTTAAAAGCGTTCTTTACGATTTCGATTAGTATTATTAGATCGTGTTGCTCCTAGTGAGGCTTGTGTTGATGATTGTGTTTCCTTGTTCTAGGTTCGCAATTTCCATGCACAACTTCTACTCACGAAGGTAAGGGTAACTCAGTTTTAGCGTGTCTTTGAGTCTTGCCTGCTTTTATCGCACTGCCTGCGTTTGAGATGAAGATGTTTATATTGATTGACATTGGATTATGATTATTATGCTTGCAATGTTATATGCTTGCTTATATTGACTGTTTCTGAGGCTTGTGCCAAATGTTTTCTGAAGGCTTCGGCCGAGTAAACTTATTGAGACGTGTGTCTCCGTTTTCTGAGAGGCTTCGGTCGTTTACTGGTTTTTGTCATTGAGCTGAGTTGGTATGTAATTGAATTGATTTATGTTGGTTGATAATATGAATAACATGTGGTTATCCTGTTTTGATTATTGAATTTGAGATTGTTGTTTGAGTGACTACTGAGTTGGATGAGATGTTTTGATTTGCTTGAAGTGGCAATGGACTGGATATTTTCACATGACTGTCCCGTCTTTCGGGGCTTTATAAAGTGGTAGTGGAGTGGATATTTTCACATGACTATCCCGTCCTTCGAGGCGTTACTTAGTGACAGTGGAGTGGATATTTTCACAGGACTGTCCCGTCTTGCGAGACGTTATCAAGTGGTAGTGGAGTGGATGTTTTCACATGACTGTCCCGTCTTGCGAGACGTTATCAAGTGGTAGTGGAGTGGATATTTTCACATGACTATCTCGTCCTTAGAGGCGTTACTTAGTGACAGTGGAGTGGATATTTTCACAGGACTGTCCCGTCTTGCGAGACGTTATTGTTTGATTGATATTGTTGAGGATTGTCGATACCTGATTTGATGTTATATTGTTGAGGATTATTGATATCTGATTTGATGTTATATTGTTGAGAATTATTGATATCTGATTTGTTGTTATATTGTTGAGGATTATTGATATCTGATTTGTCGTTATATTTTTGAGGATTATTGATATCTGATTTGTTGTTATATTGTTGAGGATTATTGATATCTGATTTGTCGTTATATTGTTGAGGATTGTTGATATCTGATTTGATGTTATATTTATGAAGTTATTATTATCTGAATTAACCTATGCTGTTAAGTCATTGATTCCTGAGTTAGTTTATGTTGTTAAGTTTTGTTGGTATCTGTTTTAAAACCATATCGTTGATTTTGCTGATATGTTGAATTCTGTTAAATATATGATTCGATTTCATGATCGATAGGATGAGTTGTATTAGATTTGAATAACATGCTTTTCTCTTTATTCTGTGGTAATTGCATGGAGTTAACCCTTTCTATTTGCTACTTGTTGTTTGGGCGCTTAACGCTATTAGGCGATGGAGAGCCTTCCGAGAAGCTTAGCTGTTCGAGTTGAAGACCGTGATTGTGGGCGGTCGAGTAAAGGTGGATGAAGCAGTTGCTTCTCCCTTTTTGGTGGACTATGTCTGAGTTTCTTTCTCCATCTGAAAACTCTGTTGTTTAAACCTTATCTTCGCCACTTGTCTAAGTGAGCGTACTTATTTTGGAACCCCGTTTATGGTGTTGTGAACTACTCTATGTTATGTACATTATTATGTCGGGAAACAGGTTATTTAAATAAAGTTATGTAATGTTTCCAACCCTATGGTATTTAGTCATTTTAAAAAAATATACCCTTGGTATTTTTAGGGATTGCAGAATAGTCCTTAGACTTTGTTAGGTTACTTAATGTGATTCCTCAGTTGAGAAATTGGGGCGTTACAAAAGTCGCAGATTTGACCTCAGAGAATATGAATCTCAAAAAGAATCTGGAAGAAATGCACACTACTCACCAATCCCAAAATGAAGAAATCATGAAAGCTAAGGTGGAAATTACAGAATTGACCTCTGCAAACTCTGAATTGAAAACTGAAAATTCCAAACTACACTTTGAGATTTCAGAACTGAAGAACTCTGTTCTTGACCAACTTGAGGTTGGTTTTGCTAAGGCTAAGGAACAAAATCTTCTTCTTAATCCTGACATTTCTATCAATCTTGCTGGTTCCGATCCTTATGCTAGGATTGTTGATGGCAAATTGATCAGTCCCGATAATGTCGAAGAAGAAGAGGAAGAAGAAGAAGAAGACAAGAATGAAGAAGAAAAGAACAAGAGGGGCGACACTCAAGGAAAAGAAGGCGAAGGAGAAACATCTTAAACTTAAGTGTTTTAAGTATCTACATATTTAAATGTTTTAGTATTTAAGTTTCTTGCTTGTTTGTTTCAGCCCTTAGTACTTTGTTTGATGTTTAATTCTTATGACCACCTATGTAATGCTCCGCCAGTTAATTAATGAAATATGTTTTTCCCTTTTATTACCTTACTTCTTTCGACTTTTAACTTAATATTTTTAATTGAATCCAAAGTCTAAACTTTATTTCATCTTTCAACAGAAACATTATTCTGATACTTGAACACATGAAAACATAAAATATTCTAAGTTACTTGCCACATTTCAAGGCTATTTACTAAATCAATATTGAACCAAAAGTATTGCAATTCACTAACCTTTATTTTTGGACTTGCTTTGACTTTCTTCGCCCATTCTACTGTTGACTGGAAAGTCCTATAACTTCAACATCATGATAAATCATTTGATTTGCTTCGCCCTCATATATTGTTATGCATAGCAGGATATTGCATAAGCAACTTTAGCAATTTTATTAAATTTCTAGTGAAATCTTTGATCAATCAACTTCTATTGGAATCATAAGGCCTTTGTAATTTTAACTTAGTCAAAAAATTTCATTTTGAACATAGTTAAATACTGAATCAGAAACTTCCATTTTGATTCAATCGTTTTGCTCGCGTGGAGACTTGTGCTTGAATTGGGTAAGCTTAAACCAATCAAGGCTGTGCTCATGAATTCGTGGTCAAATGCTCTAGTTTTAAGAGTCTTACTCTTTCTCAATTGTCTGGCATCGCTCAATTGATAGACCTAAGTTGATATGTTTCCAATCAAGAAACAAAATAAAAATGTTGCACACATGAACATTTTTAAAGGTTATGCCTCGTTAAAAACTCTCCCGCCTGGGGTAGAGAAAAGAGTGAACACCTGTTATTCATTAATATATGATGCCTCGTTAAAAACTCTCCCGCCTGGGGTAGAGAAAAGAGTGCATCCCACTAAGTCTTACACACATAACGTAGTCTAAAACAACACATGGAAAACAAACGTAGTCTTGAACACACATACTGCTACAAACTTAAACAAACAACAAGCTTCACAGGACATAGATGGCGAATCAACTATAGTAATAACGGAGATGTTGTGCATTCCAAGCCCTTGGAACCCTTCGCCCAGATAATTCCTCCAAATGGTAAGCTCCTTGACCCAAATCACGTAAGATTCTGTAAGGACCCTCCCAGTTAGGTGACAGTTTTGAATCTTCCGGACCCTTTGCCTTTCTGCGCAAAACCAAATCGCCAACCTGCATGTGTCTTGGGACCACTCTAGTGTTGTACCGCCTTTCTGATCTCTGCTTTACCACAGCCTGCCTCAGGCGAACCTCTGCCTTCACCTCTTCAGCCAAATTCAAATCTATCAGCCTGTTTTCCTGATTCTTACCCTCATCATATGTTGCTACCCTGAAAGTCACATCTTGGATTTCCACTGGAATCATTGCATCGACCCCGTATACCAGCTTGAATGGCGTTTCGCCTGTGGTGGATTGTGGTGTTGTATTGTAAGCCCATATCACTGTGAGTAACTCGTCGGCCCAGAGTCCCTTCGCTTCACCCAACCGTTTCTTAATGCCATTCAAAATAACTTTATTCGCCGCTTCCACTTGACCATTAGATTGTGGATGCTTAACAGAGGCAAATCGCATCTCAATTCCCATTTCAGCACAAAAATCTCTGACCATTCTGCTTGTAAACTGTGTCCCATTATCAGATACCACTGTTGCTGGAACGCCAAATCTGCAGATGATCTTCCTCCAATAGAACTTTTTAACTTTCTCTGATGTAATCTTAGCCATAGACACCGCTTCTATCCACTTGGAAAAATAATCAACTGCTACTAAAACAAACCTTCTCTGCAGGAGTGAAAGGTCCCAAAATGTCAACGCCCCACATAGCCAAAGGCCAAGAAGAACTCATGGAACTTAACACTTCGGGAGGTGCTCTATGTAAATCAGCATAAACTTGACATTTCTCACACTTCTTCGCATAGTCCATACAATCCCCTCTCAGAGTTGGCCAAAAGAATCCAGCTCTGAGCACTTTCGCCGCTAAAGATCTGCCTCCTACATGGCTTGCACATATACCCTCATGAACCTCAAACATAATTCTTTCTGCCTTATCTTTAGAAACACATCTCAGCAAAGGAATTCCGACCCCTCTCCTATACAATTGATCACCAAGAAGTGTATAATGACTTGCTTCACGAATCTGATCTTTAGAAAACTTCATCAAATCAGAACCCTCTGCTTCCAAACACTTTTTGATTCGCCCCATCCAATCTGAATCCACTACAGTTAGTATCATTATTGTCTCATCTTCCTCAATACTTGGGCTGTTCAAAATCTCCTGGATGACTGACTTATTGTTTCCTGGCTTCTTGGTGCTTGCTAACTTTGACAGAATATCGGCCCTTGTATTTGTAACACCCCGATTTCGGTGGCGTCACTTTAGTAACCAAAAATAAACTTAATGCGGAAAAACGTGAATATTTTTTTTTTGATAATAACTAAGACAAGACTGAATTAAATAAAACCCAACAATAACAATAATCAGAACTAATATACAATATATAAACAGCCCCCGCTGTAGTAGTAACCTCGTCACGAGTAAACCTCCAGTGACGGAAAGAAAAGTGTAACGCCCGAAGGCAAAAGGTACAATCCACAAGAAAGGTCAAGTGTCCGCAACACCATCCCTCAAAACTGAGAATAAGCTGGCCCATCGGCCTGAAGCAAGACCTCCTAAGTCCAACCAACTCTCTGTGATTCCCGTAAAGAAACCACACAAAAAGCTATAGGTGGGAAACTACCCTGTCCCCAAAGAAAACAAATGATGTTCAGAGCTAAGACTCTACTCCTACACTAATCCCATCTCGAGGAGCTCACACCAGCACTAAAACCTACATGCTAGCATGATCGTCGCCCGAATCTGAATTCAGAACGACCTAGTCTAAGTACACCATCCGTCCTCCTCTCGCTACCGCGATGCGCTCCTGTTCCAGCATCTCAACTCTAGTTCCCCCCGAAGGGTGAACCATCATGATCTAGACCGTCGTGGACATCTGACAAAGGGCGTTTGTTCGCCAAAGCACACACAGAAGACGCGAGGGTCAACTCCAAAGAATTATGTAAATAATAACATCGATAGATACAGATAATAGAATAGCCACTTAGGCTTATAGCTAGGGATATTATTCCTAGGGTTGCATGTTCCATAATAACATAAACGCAATAATAGCAGATAGCATGTTCCAAATAGGTTTAACAATTACCAATCACACTCAACAACTAAATTAGTATGCATGTTGCATGATATGTATGCAGGTTAACCCAGTCAACCAATATGCAATCCGGAACGGATGGACATCAACGGATCAGCCCTAGCACCAGCCACGGTGGGACCATTTCGGCCCGCGTGCCTCTTACTCCAACGACAGCGGTAGTCAGATCAGCCGTAACCCGTAGGTCTGCCATTTCGGTCTGCTACAAGAGACGTCTACATACGCTCTTTCACGGAAATCCGGGTCTTATGACCATTTTGGAATCCGACGAGGTCCAGAGTACGTCCTGTGTTAATACCTCATTAATGTTGCATGAATGCAGGATGATTAGACAAACAACGTCTCCGAATCTCACTCGACACGTCGCCACGTGTTCTAGGTAAATTAAAGTCTCTAAAAGCTTACCCTAAGGTAAAGTCGATTCTGCGACAAAAGACACTTCTTCACGACAACACATAATCCACGATGATCTCCAAATCATCCGACTCATCTCAATCCGATGGTCACCACTGCTCAACGAGCACAGAGTATCACACTCTCGGAAACTAACGGTTTCCCGGACTTATCCCCAGGATAGCCCAACAACATAGCTGCTCCAACAGCATAACAACAACCGCTGCTCCAACAGCACAACAACAACACATACTCAACGCCTCCAATTTTCTCAACACTCGGATCCGACGACACTTCTCGTTTTCCAAAACTAAGATTTGCAACCAAAGCTTCCTTTCGAGTTTATTATCTTTATTTAAAGATTTAGAGGTTGTTTAATGTCTTATGAGTTTTCTTTTCAAAATAATATCCTTTTTAGTCTTATCGCAAATCCTATAAGTTCTCGGGATCTCCTAATCCCCAAATGACTCCAGAGAATGTCTCGATCCATAAACATCCTAACAAGGCCCGAATCTCATTCGTCCTATCAAGCTTTCTCAAAACTCTCAAAATAAAATCGGCATGACCTGCCCGCTATTCTCACCGTTCAGAAACTCAGATTTCATTGCATAAGTATAAATAACTCAGCACAATCAATCAACATGTCATATATCAATATATTAAGCAATAACCACATAGCACTTAGCATATAAGGCATGCACCACACATCCTAAATTACCCAATTAGCACTTAGCATGAAGATTCAATCTCAAAAGCATTCAGTAGATTCATCATCTACATTGTCAGCCGAAGCCTCAGAAAACATTTTCCAATCACACACAATCCAGTGCATAAACAGTAAACAATGTCGAAAACATCGACCCTAAGCATTAACTAGAGATTCAGTGAGAAGCCCTCACCTGTAGATTCTCCAGGACGATCTCCTAACACTTGTTCACAATCAAAGGCTTGCTCCTCTGGGAATTCCTCAAAATCACCTTTAGAGCAAAACCACAGAAATACTATCAGAGTCTATCGAAAACTAAGCTATCGATACTTACTAAGGTTACTCAAAGTAATCTATACTCTAAGGTACGATAATCTAGCGCGAAAGACAAGTTTTCGGAAAAGGAAATTTTCCTCTTCCCCCCTAATAGGGCTCGGCCACTTTGTGCAATTATGGGGCTCGATTTTTCTTCGATCAAACTTGGTTCCTATGCTTTCATAAGCCGTAACTAAGGGTATTCTGAACTCGGAAAAATTATCGGATCAAAAACTGTCGCAGGGGTATTTTGGTCATGATTTTTAACTTAGGATTTTTCAAAACTGAAATCCCAAAAATAAAATTTTGCAAGGACGTCACCAACGACGTTTATGACAACTAATCCTACTAGCACTAAGCTAAGGCGATAGTTTTCAGCCTAAAGGTTGAAGCTTAACACCAAAAACTCCAAAAATGGGTATTTTAGGTTCAAATTGATTCCGGCGGAATTCCGGCGACATAACGGAAAATCTAACCCGGCAGAAGTGATCTTGGGCGCATAAGGAAGAGGTTTAGAATCAGAAATGAAAGATTCGGGATAGTTTTGCAAAAACCCATAAACTATCAGCTCAGAAAAGTCTACAGAAAAGCTATGGAAAAAGCGATCAGAGGTAAGGATTAGCGACTATACCTCGAAACCTTGAAGCAGCAACTAACGGATCAACGATCAAGCAAGTAATGAAGAAAATTCTTCTTCCTTCTTCCTTGGATGAACTCGCGGCCTTGAGGAGAGAAAATGGAGGAGTTTTGTGTTTTTTTCTCACTTGTTTGCTATATATAGAAGATGGAAATTCGCGGGAAAATGAAAGTTTCGCGAATCTGATTTTTCCGGCGTCATTCTCCGTGAATTAATAGATATGTTTTGGCGAAAGAATTCCAAAACTAAAATGAGGTCTCTTTGTATTTTTGGCAACTAAAGCATAGTCGGTATAAAACTATTTTACCCGATAAGTTGCTTTTTGCATCGGATGTCGGAATGGAAAACTTCCTTCGGAAGAAAGATTGAAATCATCAAGAGAAATGGGTGTACGCGTGTAGAATATTCATTTGAAGCTCTGAATAGATAAAGTCTTCATTGTCGAGAAATTCTAGGGTTTTGAAATACCAGGGATTCGGTTTCGGCAAACTTCCGATGATTGGAATCGGACGTTCGTAGATCCTAGAGTTTCGCCTCGAAACGATTGTGATATATGGAAAAAGAGAAGTTCTAACATCTCTCTGAAGATTTTTGGAATTAACTTCCGTCGTGCCTAAAAGTGAAAATTAGCTATATACTAGGGTTTCTGACCTAGGTTTAAGCGTAAAACGTTCGTGCTATAACTTTTATCGATCATAATGCAATCCTTGAACTTTTCCTGAACTTTCTCCTTCATAAATATATTTCATTTAATAAACTTTCGTTCAGGTTTCCCTTCACATTACATCAACCCTAATCGTGAATAAGAAGTTTATTCACTTAGCATAAACTTAAAAAAAACTTGGGCCTTACAGTATTCTCCTCCCTCGGAACATAATTAATTTGTACTTTGTCCATATGTTTTATCAATCCTTGTGCTTTCAATAAATACCTAGCCAACTGTGCATCCTTCGCTTGATATTCGCCCTGAATCTGCCTGGAGACTATCTGAGAATCTGTCTTGATCATAAGGCTCTTAACGCCCATTTCGATTGCCAACTTCAACCCTGCAATTATAGCTTCATACTCTGCCTGGTTATTACTTGCTTTGAAGTCAAACTTAAGTGATTGTTCAACTGTCATGCCTCCTGGTCCTTCCAACATTATTCCGGCTCCACTTCCCTTTACATTAGACGAACCATCGACAGACAAACTCCATTCTCCAACTTCCATAGCTTTCTCACTGGAAGACATTTCATTAACGAAATCCACCAATACCTGTGCTTTAACCAAACCTTTCCTTTCAAAAGTGATTCCAAACTCTGACAATTAAACAGCCCAGGAGACCATTCTTCCAGCCAGATCAGGCTTTTGCAAAACTTGGCGAAGTGGTAAGTCAGTTTTTACCACAATTGGAAAGCCTTGAAAATAAGGTCTTAATTTCCTGGCGGATATGATTAAAGCTAAGGCAGCCTTTTCAATTTTTTGGTATCTAACCTCAACTCCTTGGAGGGCATGACTCACAAAATAAATGATCCTCAAATCATCTTTATTCTCTTGCAACAAAACTGAACTAACAGCATTATCTGATATGGAAATAAACATTGACAGTGAAATACCTGGAATTGGTTTAGCTAAAATTGGCGGGCTTGACAAATGATCCTTCAAGCTGTTAAACGCCCTTTCACATTCTTCAGTCCACTGGAAAGCTTTGTTTTTCCTCAAAAAATGGTGCTGATTTTTCTCCAGAACACGGAAGAAATCTGGACAGAGCTATTATCCTTCCTGTTAACTTTTGCACATCTTTGACTGAGGTTGGACTCTGCATGTCAAGTATCGCCTTACACTTATCAGGATTCGCTTCAATACCTCTCCTTGTGATCATAAAGCCCAAGAATTTTCCACTTTGAATTCCAAACGAACACTTTTCTGGATTAAGTCTCATGTTGTGCTTCCTGAGCTCGCCAAATGCCTCCTTTAAATCAGAACAGTGCGCAATCATTTCCTCGGATTTAACCACCATATCATCCACATAAATCTCCATGTTGCGCCCCACTTGTTTGTCAAACACCTTGTCCATCAATCGCTGGTACGTTGCTCCTGCATTCTTGAGCCCAAACGGCATAGTTTGATAACAATAATTCGCCTGGTTTGTCATGAAAGCTGTCTTCTCTTCATCTGGCTGATACATTCTTATCTGATGATACCCTGAATACACATCCATGAGGCTAAGCATTCCAAATCCAGACGCCCTATCCACAAGCTTATCAATATTCGGTAGAGGATAAGAATCCTTAGGACAGTGCTTGTTCAAATCTGTATAATCAGTACACATCCGCCACTTTCCATTAGCTTTCTTCACCATTACCACATTCACCAACCATATTGGATACTTAACCTCCCTAATGAATCCAGCTTCCAATAACTTGTTGGTTTCTACCTTCATTGCTTCTGCTTTTTCTTCGCCCATCTTTCTTTTGAACTGAACAATAGGTTTCGCCCCAGGATTCAATGCTAATTTGTGACAAATAAATTTAGGATCGATTCCTGGAAGATCTTTTGCACTCCATGCGAATAAATCCATATTCTCAGATAACAATTTTACCAACCTGTCCTCTTGACTTATAGTTAAATTAACACCAACTTTTAAATTTCGTTCGCCAATTTGGACCGCCTTAGTTTCTTCTTCTGATGTCATCTTATTCTCAATGAATCCATCGCGAGGATCCAAACTAACCTCTGCCTGATCCACATTCACCTCATATACTCGATGCCCTTCCTTCACTGCTTTCTTTCCCATATGACCATACTGCTTGAAGCTTTCCGAATAACACTTTCTGGCAACCATCTGATCCGCCTTTAAAATTCCAACTCCCCCTTTGTTCAACGGATACTTAGCTGTTAAATGTCTTGTGGAAATGATCGCCCCCAATCTGTTGAGTGAAGGCCTCCCAATGAGCACATTATAGGGCGAAGTACATTTCACCACCAAAAACTTAATAGCAAACGTCTCCGCATTTTTCCCTTCTCCAAAGACAGTCTTCAGCTCCACATAACCTCTAACAAATACCTTTTCTCCATAAAAACCCACTAAAGAACCGTCATAAGGCAACAAATCAGATTCAATTAGCCCCAATTTCTCAAAAGCATCTCCATAAATCAAGTTCGCCGAGCTCCCTTGATCCAAAAGCACCCTCTCAATTTCGTAATCAGCAATTCTCAGCATTACAACAATTGGATCGTCTTCATGAGGTTGAACTCCCTCAAAATCTCGCACAGTAAAAGTTATATCGGGTTGATTGGTTGCCCAACTTCCCCAATCGTTAGAATAAACAGCATTAATGGAATGAACGTACCTCTTACGAGCTGAATTAGTAGTTCCTCCACCACGAAACCCACCAAAAATAGAATGAATCCGCCCCTTCGCTTTCCCATCTGACTGTTTATTCTATTCATCATTATCAATCTCCTTTCCCTTTTCATCACGCTTTGTTGAAGTTTCTGCCTCATATGAATTGTTTCGCCCAGCTAAGTGTTGCATGCATCCAGCCTTTATCAATTTTTCAATCTCCTTTCGCAAAGTGAAGCAATCATCAGTGTCGTATCCCGAGATTCTATGATACTCACACCACTTTCTCTTATCCACGTTGCTGCCTGTTGGTTGTTTTGGTTGCCGGGGAAAATGGATTGCATTCGCCTCCAAGCACGTGTGTAAAGCTTCGGTTAAATTAACCGCCAATGGTGTTACACGATCATTTTGATTCCGGGTCCACGTCATCGAATGTCCATACCCACGAGTCTCATACGGTTGAGCACGATGCTTAAATTGAGAACGGTTATCATAACGGTTCCTGTAATTGTATCCTTTATCCCCACGTTCGGCCGATCCTTTTGAACACTGATCGGTAACCGCTCCTTTCTTCGCCTCAAACTGCTGTTGTTGTCCAGCATACGCTGCATTCGGGCGGTTCTTCTTGACTTGATCACTTTGCTCCTCCCTTATGAATCCTTGAACTCTCACACGTAATTGTGCCATCCTCTCCACCGGCTTTCTGCTTAAATTACTGTTCAAACACCCAGGCCTTAATCCTAACTCAAACGCTGCAATGCAAATTTCTGGCATCTTATCCTCCAAATGAACAGACAATTGATTGAATCGCCCCATATATGACTGTAAAGTTTCATTTGTACCTTGAAGAACATTAAACAATGTCGCCGGAGTAACCTTCTGGGCGCGGCTGGTTGAAAATTGAGACAAAAACTTCGCCGATAACTCTGTGAAATTCACAATTGAACGTGAAGGTAAAGTGGTGAACCAAATCATTGCCGATTTCTTGAAAGTTGATGGAAGCATCTTGCATTTGAGTGCATCTGATGCTCCCACAATAACCATCTTCGTGTTGAAATACACCAAATGGTCCTTAGGATCAGTATCACCGTAATACGAATCCAAAACAAGAGTCTTCAGGTTGTCTGGAACGGTAGTGTTTGCTATTTCTTATGTGAAAGGTTGGAAATCTACTACCATTTCCGCCATCCTTCGATCGCCCTCTCTTAGCCCATGTGTCTTGTTGAGATCAGTAAGTTAATTCTGAAGTTGCTGGTTGTGTTGACGGAGATCATTGAGATCATCCATGATCCGCTGGAGAACGTCGGGAGAAACACCATCAGGAGGATTGTGGTTTCTTTCTCCGTTCGCCTCAGATCGAGTCACCATTGTTTCTGCGTATGAAGCCTAGGAAAAGTTCTTTCGGCCCCACGGTGGGCGCCAATGTTCCGGTATAGAACCTTAGACATAGGCTAATCAAACTGAGAGCAAGCGAAGTAACGAAAAACTAAGAAAATTGGTAAAATGATAGGTCCCCCAACCGCTTGGGTGGTGCCTTTTATTTATAGCTTGGGTTTTAGTCCGAATAGACCATGGGTGACCCGGCCCATTAAGTTCAGAATATTGGGTTAGCCCAATTGCGCGATAACTTGGTTCGCCCCTATCAGACCAGTTTGCAACCATTGCTATGACAAAAAAAAATGACCATTAACGGTAATTGTAATAAATGGAAAGTAACGACTAATAAATTAAAACTGCATATATATAGCATGGTTAAGTTTGTTATTTTACTCATTCTTTGATTCATAGCTTTGCGACCGAAAAAAAAAAAACTCATTCTTTGATTGATTTTCTCTAAAAAAAAAAAAATATTAACATTGTTTCTACACTAAAGTGAATTATCAAAGGAGTTATTTGATATCAAAATGTTGCAGAATCTCATTGTTCCATTTCTTGGCTTCTTGCTTTCCAGTTCTATTGTTTATCATTTTTTTATTTAGTTGTGGTATTATTTTATTTGTATTTCTTTATTTTTTTTATTAAGCTAGAAGATTGATATAAAAAGATATTTTATATAACATATTATGTCTCTTTTTTTTTTGTCAACACATCTCTTTAAATTATTGTAAAAAAAGGCCCCTTCAACGTTTTCTCCTTAGGCCTGAAAATGTCTGCATACAGCCCTATCAAAGGGAAGTCTCCTCCTTTAGTGAGGGAGAAATGGAAAGAAAAAGTGTGATGACACATACTGACCAACAACTCAAGGGATTGACTGATCAGTCAGAGAAAATGAAAATGCAGATTCTAGATTTGCAGCAAAATCTCTTAGAACTACAAGAGAAGTACAAGATTTCAGAAGAAAACTGGGATTGTGTTCAAAGAAATTTTGAAGAAAAAGAGAAAGATTGCAAAGAGTTTCACAAGTCCCTGACAAGATTATTAAGAACTTGCCGTGAACAAGAGAAGACAATTACAGGATTACGAGATGGGTTTGGTGATAAGAGCCCGTCTATGGAGAGTGTTGATAAGCACATTGTGAAAATGCAAACGTAGCAAATGAGGTTAACAAGAATAGAATTGGCCTTAAGAAAGGAGTTGGAATCTTACAGGTTGGAGGCAGATATCTAAATGTTTGCTGCCAACGTTTTTGCGAAAATATTTGTATGAAAATTTTCGCAGGTAACTTTCTGCAATTTAATAAATTCGCAGGAAGCATTATCCACGAAGGTATTAGCTGCGTATTAGGAAATCGTCATAATAAGTTTCCTGCACATTTTTACCAAATTTCGCAGGTAAATGCGCAGGAAATGAGGGAATTTCTAGTAGTGTAGTGGGGTCAACAATCCGAGCCCCAATACCAGACATGGAAATCATGGTATGAAGCTCCCTCCAAAAATTCAGCATACAGCTCCTAGTTCACCAACTAATGGAGTCAAAGACAAACCAATAACTCATTCATTTAGAGAAGCTAAGGGTATACGTAGCCGTCTCCGTTCTTCATGCCGAGACTGGACAGAAAATGGACATCAATCTCCCAGGACTCTTGCAAAGAGTGTTATTCAGAAGCTTTCTCTGTCTTGTGATCTCTCTCAAACAAGTTCAAAGAATTTTGAAGTGGATAATCCAGTCACAATTGAAGATATCTATGCTAGATCTGTAAATGGATGCCATGATTCTGATTTGGATGATGCTCTGCCAAAAAGTTCTTTATTGGATGAACCATATAGAATGACAAATGGTTTTCATGGCATGGATAGTAATGGTGATGGTTTTAGCTGTGATGAACCTGAAGAGGAGTTGTGTTGTCAGTGTTACAATATGAGCATCATAATTAATAAATTACTAGACTCAAACCCGCGCGATGCGTGTTGGAAAATGATTTCATGGTTTTTTCTATATTTAAAAGTTATATATTAACATCTAGTAATTTTAAAATAAAATAATTTAGTGAATTGGTGGTCCATTAGGTGTTAAATAATTTTGTTTCATCAACAAACTTTCTATTCTTTGGACCAAATCATGAATCTTTTCTTTATATGAATTATTTTATTGGACTGGGTGAAAACAATTTAGTTTTTTTTCCTCATTTTTCCGTAGCAAAACTGTGAATGAATAGTTAAATTTACATATTATCAATCAAATACTTTCATCCAAGTTCTTATTATCAATTTAAATAGGAGTCTGGTTATTCAAAATCAAAGGGTTATAAGCAAGACATTCCATAATAGTGGAAGGAAAATTATGAGATGAAGTCTGTGACTTAGACTATAATGGTGATAAGCAATGCATTTGAGTACATACTCCAGTTCGAGAAAGTAATATTAGAAAAAGACTATCCATACAGGGGAAGAGATCGTGGCCCTAGCAAATTTGATAACAACAAAGTTGGGTCTATTTGATGAATTTAAGTGTGGGTTCCCACCTTCCTTGCAAATAAACAATGAGAAAATGGTGGTTGCATTTACAGTGTAAACTTTTTTGGCATAAATAAGTTTTTGGTCCCTAACCTTTACCAAATGCTTGGTTTTCGTCCCTCACCGGAGCAAAGGTGGGTTTTAGTCCCTAACATTTGTCAAAAGGTTTGGTTTTAGTCCCTCCGGAGCTCTGGGTCAACGCCGGAGCTCCGATGGCCCATGTGGCATTGCCACGTGGGATTTATGAGGCCAGGTGGATTTTTTTTTCATTTTTCATATAAATTATAAAAAAAGAAAATTAACCTATGTAATTAAAACCTAATTTACTAATTTAATCCCTCACCTAATTATTAATTATAAATCTCTTCATCTCCAAATCTTTCATCAAAACCCAAGATTTTGTTCTTCATCCATCTCTTCCTTCTTTTCTTCATCTTTCCTTTCACATACCTACACAAATCCACTCACCTAATTATTAACATCTGAATTGAACACAGATTGAAGAAGAAACATTGAACTGAACAAGCAACAAGAAGCTTGTTTGAATTTACCCAGAAAATCTCCAAATTTTTGTTGTGTTTGCCTACCCAGAAATTCGAACAAGGAATGTCTACCCAGATTGAAGAAGAAATGAAGAAGAAACACTGAATCAAACCCAGAATCTAAGCAAGCATAACCTTGGTGTAAATCTGTCATCCCCAAAAACCAGATTAGGGAGAAATGGGTAAGAAAGGTAGATCTGTGATTTGTCTCTTCCCCAAACCCCATGCCTCGATTTGTCTCCTTTTCTCATCACCTCAGCAGATCTGCGAGCCTAAGGAGCCCTACCACATTGTCGCACCATCACCACCATGTGGTCTCACCATGGATTTCAACTCCCTCAAAATTGTGCGGCGAAGGAACAAATCTGGGGCTTGGTTGCTGCGGTGGAGGTTGAGGTTGAGGCCACCCTTCAATCTACAGTTCGCCACCATCGCAATCCCCTATTTCTCCTTCGATCTGCAGTTTTCCACTCTATTATCTTCTCTTTTTCTTATGTTGTGGTGAGTTACTTCAAAGGATTTGGGTGGGGAATTTTGGGTTTGTTGGGATGAGGGTTGGTTTATGGGTGGTGGCTTAATTGTAGAGGGATTAATCATCCAAGGGTATTGAAATGATTGAGTGAAAACGAAGCTTCAGAAAATTTGGTTGGTGGTTTCAGAGTTTCATGGGGAGAAGAAGATGTTGGTGGTTTCATACTGAACGGTGATGAAGCTTTAGAATATTAAGATAACGAATAAAAAAACCCTTGGATGATTAGTTAATATCTGTTTTATAATTTAAGATATAGTTAATATCTATTTTATAATTTATATGAAAAATGAAAAAAAAAAATTCACCTGGCCTCATTAATCCCACGTGGCAAGGTCACATGGGCCACCGGAGCTCCGGCGTTGACCCAGAGCTCCGGAGGGACTAAAACCAAACCTTTTGACAAAGGTTAGGGACTAAAACCCACCTTTGCTCCGGCGAGGGACGAAAACCAAGCATTTGTAAAGATTAGGGACCAAAAACTTATTTAAGCCAACTTTTTTTACACATGCACCCAATTAATTTCTGTCACATTAGCAATTTATTAATTTACTAATTAAAATTAAAAATATTTACGACCACTTAGTTCTATGCGGCATAATCTGATTAGACGCCAGTGTAAGACTTCTTTACACTGACGGTGCATATCCATTAACCATTTGGGTTACCTGTGTTTTATAAACATTACTAGTGACCGAACAATTTCGTAAATTGTAATTTTTTTGACTAAAAATTTTAGATTGTGGACATTGCTGGCTAAATTTTGGAGACATGGTTTGTGTTTCAGACATTACATGAAACACAAAAAAAAAAACATATACGATACTTAAAAATGCAGAAATTACATTTATATACAACGGTTTGCCCCCGACTAATATATAGCTCAAGTGGTAAGAGCTAGGGGACATATGAGTAGATGTGAGGATGTCCAGAGATTAGGGGTGTTCATCGGATTGGATCGATCCGATGAAACCGACGAACCGATACGAACCAAAATAATTGAATTGATTTTTTTTGTTATTCGGTTCAAAACCGATCCAAATCAATGAAGATTGGTTCGGTTCACGGTTTGAAAAATTAAAAACTCATGAACCGATAAACCGAAACGATGATATATATATATATATATATATTTATTTACAAAATATTTTAAAATATACATATATATACATTTTTTTAAAGATAAAATAATTTCTTGCGAACAAACTCTCCCAAGTTGACTTAATGCACAAACAAAGCTACAAGAGTAAAAGAAAAAGCAGCAAAGAAAAGGAGACAAGAAAAACTAGGAAACTAATGAGAAAACAACAACCAAAAAAAGGGAAAGGAAATAAAAGCAAAGAAAGAAACACAGTAGCAGCTGGAACAAACGTGGCCGAAGATCTACACTAGGACAACAAGCAACTAACTCTAATCAGATCAGCATCTTCAAGGGGTAACAAACCACTTTCTCACAAGGGCAGCATACCATATATTGGAAGAAGATAAGAGCCAGCCCATTGGCCCTTAAAACTAGTCTCCAAAATGACTAGCCAAAGCCACGAACAACATACATTATTGATATTGAAGCAAGCTAACCCTTTCTCCCTTTTGCACTACATGCACACCATTAAGACATAAGAAGGTGTCTATCCAGGATCACACTATTTTTTGAGAGAAGATTTGGGAGGTGTGGGACTTCAATGGCTAACTAATGATAAAACATCTACTAATTCTATCATCCTTCACATCAAAGAACAACAAATTAGCTGACTCTAGCCAAAATTCCACGGTCTTCACGGCGGGGATTGCCATATATTTAAAGTTCAGGAATTGATATTGGACCGGGCGGGTCATTACAAGCCCGTTGACCCGCCCGGTAAGGCCAACACTAAGTTGATTAGGACGTAGACCCCAGCTTGAAGATGTGGGCCCGAGTTATTTTGTCTTGTTATATTGTACACATATGCATTTGTCTTATTCAACATAGGGATTTGGATCCATGAACATTCTGGATAAGGATCACTCCTACTATAAAAAGGGTGTCCTCACCTTGTACTAGGCAGTTTTTTCTTTGATGGAGACACGTTCTTGTGGTGGGCGAGCACCACGACGTCGTGGTGGTGGTCGTCACAGTGGAGGCAGAAGCCAGGCACATGCGATTCAGCATGAAATGGAGGATGAGGCTTCCTCCGATGGGGCGTCAGTGGCGGTGCGATCTCACGCCACCACGACGCCGGACAACCCGGAACGGCCGGCCGCGCCGGTTAGATCAGAACTAGATCTTAAGGCAAAACTTCCCACTCTGGAGACAGAGGATCCCCATGTTGAAACGCCTGTGCAAGCAAAGGACCATGCACTCGGAGCCTCATCTACGGAGCTAAGGCAGGTGTTGGACACTATTCAGGCGGTTCAACGTCAGAATGAACACTTACAGGCTCAGGTAGAGTATCTTAATCAAATGCGCGACTTAAGGCGTGGACAACGTGTGGATGCTGAGGATGTGGTGGATTTTCAGCCCTTTGCGGCCATGGTCGCTGCAGTTGAGATTCCAGAGCATTTGCAAATTCTGACTTTGGATATGTATGGGGGAGATACCGACCTAATCGACCATTTATGGTATTTTAATACTAAGATGGTCATTGGAGGGGCGACCGACGCTGTGAAGTGCAGATTGTTACCTTCAACGTTTAAGGGCGTGGCCATGACTTGGTTTATTAAACAACCTCCATATTCCATTTCCAACTTCACTGATTTGTCAACTAAGTTTCTAACACAATTCTCGGCCAATCAAGCACAAAAGGCGACCCCAGCTGATTTATTCAATATTCGCCAACATGCGGGCGAGCGTATCAAAACATACATGTCTCGATGTAGCAGAGTTTCAGTGCAGTTAGAGGACGCCAGTCCGGACGTATGTGTGGCGGCCTTCTAAAATGGGCTCAGATGCGGCTCGTTGAACAAAGATTTAACTAGAAGGCCTGCCAAAGATATGATGGATTTGCGCGCACGGGTACTGTAACACCCCGATTTCGGTGGCGTCACTTTAGTAACCAAAGAAATAACTTAAGCGGAAAAACGTGAATTATTTTTTTTCGATAATGTAAGTAAAGACAGAAAGAGATGAAACTCTAAAACGAAGATAACAGAACTAATATACAATATGATTACAGCCCCCACTGTAAGTTGTAAACCACGTCACGAGTAAACCTCCAGTGACAGAAAGTAAAAGAGAGTAACGCCCGTAGGCAAAAGTACAAACCAAGGTAAAAATACTGTGTCCGCAACACTACACCTCAAAATCTGAGAACAAGTTGGCCCAGCGGCCTAAGAAAAGACCCCCTAAATCCAACCAGCTCTCTGTGATCTCCATAGGAAACCACACAAAAAGCTACCGGTAGGAAACTACCCTGTGCCCAAAACTGAAGCATGACGGTCAGAGCATCGACACTACTCCTACACTAATCCCATCTCGAGTAAGTCGCTCGGTGGCCAGCGGGGTCGACCACCCCTGAACCGTAGTCCTCCTGATCAAGCTTCTTCAACCTAGTTTCCCCTGAAGGGTGAACCATCGTGAACCGGTCCGCCATACTCAACTGACAATGGCGTAGTCCGCCCAAACACACACAGAAGACGCGAGGGTCAACTCCAAAGAATTATATAAATAATAAAACCAGATATATAGGGTAATAATTATTTAGCCTCTCAGGCTTATACGTTTAGGGATAACATCCTAGGGTTGCATATATCACAATGAATATAAAGATCATAATAACAATTAGCATGCCTCAAGTAGGATAAACAGGTACCAATCACACTCAGCAACTAAGTCAGCATGTATGTTGCATGAAATGCAATGCTGGGTAACAAAATGCATTCCGGAAGAAGGATGGACACCATCGAGTCAGCCCTAACACCGGCTAAAGTGGGACCTTTCCGCTCGGGCGTCTCTTACACCACACAAAAGTAGTCAGATCAGCAGTGAACCCGTAGGTCTGCCATTCCGTCTGCTACTGAGGACCACCGT
Organism: Lotus japonicus; assembly: GCF_012489685.1. Taxonomy (NCBI): domain Eukaryota; kingdom Viridiplantae; phylum Streptophyta; class Magnoliopsida; order Fabales; family Fabaceae; genus Lotus; species Lotus japonicus. The sequence goes on along the minus strand of NC_080045.1, from coordinate 33,219,689 downwards.
AGTGTCCTAAATATGGAAATCCGGGTCTTATGACCATTTTGGAATCCACCGAGGTCCGGTAATCCGCCGTGTATTAACCTCAAAATGAGTGCATGAATGCAAGTGATTAGCCAAACAACGTCTCCGACCTCACTCGACACGTCGTCACGTGTTCTAGCTAACTTATTGTCTCTAAAAAGCCTACCCTAAGGCAAACGTCGATTCTGCGACAAAATGAATTAATCAAAAGAAGAAGATACTTTGGAACTCATGGTTCCCGGCTAAACTTTAGATAGCCAATCAATAAACTGCTCATCGAGCGAAAAGGTACCGAAGTACTTGGAAACTTATAGTCTCCGGCTAAACTTTAGATAGCCAAACAATAACCTGCTCAACGAGCGAAAAGGTACCGAAGTACTTGGAAACTTATAGTTCCCGGCTAAACTTTAGATAGCCAAACAATAACCTGCTCAACGAGCGAAGGAGTACGAATGTACTTGAAACTCATAGATTTCCTCAAAACTTGGACTCGACGACACTTCTCATATTTCCAAACTAATACTCAAGCTCTATGCTCTTATCTAAGGATGTTATTATTGTTCAAAGGATTTAGAAATTTATTAATGTCTTATGAATTTCCGTGATAAAATAGATTTCATTTAATCTTATAATACTTCCTAAGAGTTTTCAGAGATCCCATAATCTCAAATAATTCCCTGAGAAGGTCTCGATCCATTAAAACATAACAAGGTCCGAACTTCGTTCGTCCTTCTAAACTTTCTCAAAATCTCATAAAAATTCGGCATGACTTGCCCGCAATCCTCACTCCTCAGAATCTCAGGTGCACGTGGAATAGCATAAATAAAACAGCTCAGTCAAAAGCATAACAGCATATTCCAACACATCCTAAGTTAACCATGTAGCACATAGCATGTGAATCATTTAGCACACAATATCATGGCATCAAGTACTCAACAAGTTCGGCCGAAGCCTCAGAAATCATTTCAGACATTTAGCAATTAGGTGCATAACACATAAATCAAGTCGAATTTCATCGACACCTAAAGCATTATCTAGTAATTCAGAGAGTAGCCCTCACCTGTAACTCCTCCAGCGTTTTCCTCACAACCTCCTTCACGTTCCTCGCCTTGATCTCCAGGAAACTCCTCAAAAGAACCTTAAGCCAAAATCACAGAAATCAACACATTGAGTCAGAAACTCAGCAAGCAATAAGTCCTAGGGTTACACGGTACATTACAAACTCTGTGGTACGACAATCTAACGCGTTAAGACAAGTTTTCGAAAAATCGGATTTCCTCCCCCCTTGGTATAGCTCTCGGCCACTTTCCTTAATTGGGAGGGTCGATTTTTCTTCGATCAAACTTGGTTCCTAGGTTAACATAAGCCGTAACTAAGACGGTTCTAGGCTCGGAAAAATTTTCGGATCGAAAACTGATATAGGGGTAGTTTGGTCATTATTTTTAGCTCAAAATTTCAAAATTGGATTTTTGAAAAACAAATTGGATGGGGACGTCCACAACGACGTTTATGACGACAAATCCTACTAGCACTAAGCCAAGTCGATAGATTAGAGCGTAAAGGTTGCGACTTTGCCGAAAAATGGGTATTTAGGGTAGAAATTGATCCCGGCGGCATTTCGTCGACATTTGACAAAATCTAATCCGCAGAACACGCTCAGGAGCATGCAGGGAAGAAGTTTAGACACTGAAATCAGCGTATTTGAACAGTTTTTCAAAAACCTCAAAATTTTGAACTCAGAAAATCGTAGGAGAAATGGACAGAAACGACGATTCGAAGGAGAGTATAGTTTACCTACCTCGAGGTCTTCGATTAGTGACGATCGGTGAAGCAAACGGGCAAGAAACGACGAAGATCCGGATCTCTCTCTCTCTCTCTAGGAGCTCGCGGTTTTGGGGGAGGGGAAATGGGTTTTTTTGCAAAAAATATAATTTTCAAGCTATTTATAGGTTTTGGAAAAAGCGGAAAAAAGATTTTTTTGCGATTCCGATTTTTCCTGCGCGTTCCTCTGCGCATTCTAAGATAGGTTCTGGCGACAAAATTTCCAGAACTCAAAACAGGATTCTTGGAATTAAACCAAAAGATCCAAAATCGGCATAAGTCGGTGTAAGTCGGATTATCCCGAAAAACTACTTTTTGCAGTGATCGTCGGATGAGAAAACTTCCTTCTGAAGAAAGATTAGGATTGACGAGAGAAATAGGAGAACGCGGGTGGAATCTTCTTTTGCAGCTCCGAATAGAAAAAGTCTTCATCGTCTGTCGATCTTAGGTATTCTCGAACTATCAAGGATTCCGTTTCGGCAAACTTCCGAGAATTGGAATTTGACGTTCGTACTTTCCAGGATTTCGCATCGAAATAATTGTTTAAGGACGGAAAAGAGAAGTTCTAACATTTCTCTGAGGATTTTTGGAATTAGTTTCCATCGTGTCCTAAAGCGTAAATTAACTATTCACTAATACCTTTGACCTAGGATTAAGCGTATGTTAGTCGTGCTATAACTCTTATCGATTTTTCGATACATTCTTGGACTTTTCCTGAACCTTTTTCCTTCCCAAATTTATCTTAATCAAATAACTCTTTTATTTTATTCACTTATCCAAAGCGTTAAAACTTGGGCCTTACATTACTACCCTCCAAAAAGAAAGTTTCGACCTCGAAACTTAAGGGTCAGTAAAAAGTTCTGGATACTGTTCCTTGATCTTTTCCTTCAGCTCCCACGTCGCATCGCCGGTGTCCTTGTTCCAAATAACCTTCACTAACTTGATCTCTTTACCCCTCAACTGCTTTATCCTTGTGTCACCAATGCTGATTGGCGGTGTCTCGAAAGACAAGTTATCCTTCAACTCAATGTCATCCAGCTCGATGACGTGCGTCGGATCAGCAATATACTTCCGCAGTTGTGACACATGGAATACATCGTGAACGTTTGATAGAAAAGGCGGTAGTGCGATCTGATAAGTTACCGGTCCTACACGACGAGTAATCTGATAAGGTCCAATGAACTTTGGCGTCAGCTTTCTTGACTTGATTGCTCGACCAACTCCTGTAGTCTGGGTAACTCGCAGAAACACATGATCTCCTTCTTCGAATTCCAGGGTTCTGCGCCTTTGATCTGCATAGCTCTTCTGTCTACTCTGAGAAGCCTTCATCTTCTCTCTGATCTGTTTAATCTTCTTAGTTGTCTGTTGCAGAAGTTCCGGTCCTACTAACAAATTCTCTCCATCTTGATACCAACATAAAGGTGTTCTACACTTGCGGCCATACAATGCCTCATACGGTGCCATACCTATGGTCGTATGAAAACTGTTGTTGTATGTGAACTCAATCAGTGGCATTAGGGTATCCCAACTGCCCTTGTTGCCTAACACGCAAGCTCGTAGCAAATCCTCCAATGATTGGATAGTTCTCTCTCAGTTTGCCCATCAGTCTGTGGATGATAAGCAGAACTTAATCTCAGCCTCGTTCCCAAAGCATTATGAATAGCTCCCCACAAATGTGAAGTAAACTTCGGGTCTCTATCGGAAACGATACTTGTTGGCACTCCATGAAGTCGCACAATCTCAGCTATATAAATCTCTGATAGCTTATCCACGTTGTACGTAGTTCTCACAGGTATGAAATGAGCCGACTTAGTCAATCGATCCACGACTACCCAAATCGAATCATATCCTTTTTGAGTTCTTGGCAACGCCACGACAAAATCCATCGATATGCTATCCCATTTCCATTGAGGTACATCCAAGCTCTGTAGCATACCTGAAGATTTCTGATGTTCCACCTTCGCCTTCTGACAGATTAAACATGCAGCTACATATTCTGCCACTTGTCTCTTCATCCCTGGCCACCAAAAATTCACCTTCAAGTCCTGATACATCTTTTTCATTCCAGGGTGAATGCTCAACTTGCTTTTGTGACCTTCGTCCATAATCAACCTCCTTAAGTCAGGGTTGTTAGGTACGCACACTCTATCCTTGCATCGCAGGATATTGTCACTCCCTACCTTGAATTCCGGGTCCTTACCCTGAATTACTAAATTCTTATTTTCCGAGTAAAAATTCATCTTGTAACTGTTGGTCTCGGATTTCTTCCATCAATCCATTGGTGATCTTGATCGTCCCAAACTTCAGTTCTCCCTCAGATGCTCTCACATCTAAGCTCAAATCTCAAAATTGTTCCAGCAGTTGCAGCTCCTTAACCATCATTGATGAGATATGCATCTTCCTGCTCAATGCATCAGTAACGACATTAGCCTTTCCAGGATGGTATTGTAAGGTAAAATCGTAATCCTTGAGAAATTCCATCCAGCGTCGTTGTCTCATGTTCAACTCCTTCTGGTCAAACAAGTACTTTAAGCTCTATGTCGTCCTGCTCGACCACTCGTGTCGGTTCTATGTTGGAAATAACATTGGTTGACGCTACGTGCAATTGCACAACCTTAACCACTTGATCCTTTACTTTTATTCGTCCAAAAATTCTGCTTAAACTCAGTACACCTCTGGCATTCCAGAGTGAATGTTCAACCTGTCCTCGTGATCTCCACTCATGATTCAAAACTTACTCGATCGCTCTATAACTCATAGACGAACTATTCCCTTGGAATCTACTAGTCCATTAACGTCGATTCCAACTTCGTAACTATCCTCATTCGCACCATGAAATCAATCTTCTACTTAGTCATCACTCAAAGTAAAACTCGACGTGAGTCTTAATACCTTGTGCATCGCTAGACCCAATCCCTTTTAACATCCATTCATCAGCAACTTATAAGCTAATCACCATCTTAATATCTTACAATCCATTATTGTCATCTCCCCTTTTTCGAGACTTCCCTTACTTGAACCATAAAACCAACCTTCACTTATTCACAACCCACTTTACAGTTACCTAAAATCCTTAACACTTCCCCCAAATCCGAACTTATTCCCTAGAAGATCAAACCATAGCTGTACCTCAGGAAACTTAACTAGTCATTTTATCATCCGATCCCTCAACATTCGGAGGTTTAACTACAATCATTAATGCCAACACCACTAAATCTCTGATTCGAACATGATTTTCACCTCCCAAGGTCAATCTTAACCCTTAAATCCTCACTTAACTTAGTGAAATTCACTTGCTAACCCCAGCATGCAATATCGGAATCCATAACAAAGTTCCATTCACTCTTAGACTCTAAGAAATTTGTCCACATATAACAACCTCAAGTATTAATCTTAATACTAACTCTTTATTTCCGTAACTAGATCGTCCTCCCATCAATCCGATACTTAGTCTCTCGATCAAAACCTGACAAACCTTGAGTCCTACGCACTTAAGACAAGAATTCATAGACTTAAAACCCAAACTTTCACCACGTTTGGACCTCAAATGTCCTTTAATTCTTCAATACTTCTTAAATGAATATCCATTTCTTAAACTATAACTCCTCCCCAAAGGAAATCAATTACTTAACAAAAACTTTACTTCCCGACTCCACTAATCCTCGATCCAATCAAATTAATCTTACCAATCCATCTATCAAAGTCCATTGCCAGTTCTGATTCCGAATATCACCCCCTCAATATTAAGTTGATCAGGCCTAATACATCGAAGGTGAAGATTTAGAAAAACCCACTGGAACAGTCGATGAGTTCCTAACATCCAGTAGTCACAGAGATCTTGATATTAAATCCTCAATGATGCCGCTACGGAACTACACGCTCTCGACATCATACATATACTATCCATACGGAATCTCCCTGAGATTCATCCTTCAGCTTCTAGCTTCTTGTTAAACGCATCGGTGCAAGACTACTTTCTAGGCTTAACGTGTTATTCTGAACCTCGTGTAACTTCTATAGTTTAAACACGAGCAATGGTCAAATAAAGTATTATTAGGCGTAATTACTATAAGGTCAAAGCTTAAACAATATAAGTAAAATAGGTGCGTTACATGTGCTACGAGAGTAATGGAGCGTATTATACTAGAATGAGAAAGAATAGTTAGAAGGTTACCATCGTTATTGCGCTCTCCTCTGGTTAATCCCTCAGCTCCTTCACCGTCCATGATATAAACCCTTCCTTCAGCAGCAGGGCGCTTTCCCCTTACGGTGTTAACAAACGGCTCAACCTTGGGTGTCTTGCAGTTGTTGGCCAGATGTCCTGGTAGATCACACTTGAAACACCTCGGCTTCCCCTTCGGGCATTTCGTGGAGTAGTGCCCAATCTCCCTGCATCTGTAACATGACACTTGTTTCTTTTCCCCTCTGACCATGGCAGGAAGCTTGCCCTTCATCTTGTTGTCAGACGGTCCTGCCTGGAACGTCCTACAGTTTACAGCCAAATGTCCACGTTGTTTGCACTTGCAGCATTTTGGTCCAGTCATTGGGCACTGAAAGGCGTAGTGTCCAAGTCTCCCACAACGGTAGCATGTCACAGCCTCCTGGAAATTAGTTGCGGTCGTTAACTTGCGTGATCCTGGGGTAGGGTCTCTTCCCTCGGGATGCTGGTATGGCTTCCACTGCCGGTACTCCTGTGGATCTGACCTCACTGGTCCTCCAGCTCCAGCTCGATCCAATCCACTATGCTGGTACTTGGACGCCTCGATTAGCGGTTGAGGTCGTTCACGTGCAGCCTCCTCAGCGCGTCTGTAAGCGTCCTCAGCAGCCTGATTCATCATTGCCTCAATCATGGTAGCTATTGCCTTTGCCATCCTGTCAAGGCTTACCATCCTATGCTTAGTCAAACAAACAGTTAGTACCCATCACAAGATAGTCTCTGGCACAACTATACAATATGATCAAGCAATAACTTCAATCAATTCTAAGCGACAAATCGCTTGGCAGACAATCAATTTTTACTCTTTGCAGAGTCACACAACCTAGCACAGAAGACCTATTCCCCAAAGACTCCCGAAAGACTCGACAAGCTCTGATACCACAATGTAACACCCCGATTTCGGTGGCGTCACTTTAGTAACCAAAGAAATAACTTAAGCGGAAAAACGTGAATTATTTTTTTTCGATAATGTAAGTAAAGACAGAAAGAGATGAAACTCTAAAACGAAGATAACAGAACTAATATACAATATGATTACAGCCCCCACTGTAAGTTGTAAACCACGTCACGAGTAAACCTCCAGTGACGGAAAGTAAAAGAGAGTAACGCCCGTAGGCAAAAGTACAAACCAAGGTAAAAATACTGTGTCCGCAACACTACACCTCAAAATCTGAGAACAAGTTGGCCCAGCGGCCTAAGAAAAGACCCCCTAAATCCAACCAGCTCTCTGTGATCTCCATAGGAAACCACACAAAAAGCTACCGGTAGGAAACTACCCTGTCCCCAAAACTGAAGCATGACGGTCAGAGCATCGACACTACTCCTACACTAATCCCATCTCGAGTAAGTCGCTCGGTGGCCAGCGGGGTCGACCACCCCTGAACCGTAGTCCTCCTGATCAAGCTTCTTCAACCTAGTTTCCCCTGAAGGGTGAACCATCGTGAACCGGTCCGCCATACTCAACTGACAATGGCGTAGTCCGCCCAAACACACACAGAAGACGCGAGGGTCAACTCCAAAGAATTATATAAATAATAAAACCAGATATATAGGGTAATAATTATTTAGCCTCTCAGGCTTATACGTTTAGGGATAACATCCTAGGGTTGCATATATCACAATGAATATAAAGATCATAATAACAATTAGCATGCCTCAAGTAGGATAAACAGGTACCAATCACACTCAGCAACTAAGTCAGCATGTATGTTGCATGAAATGCAATGCTGGGTAACAAAATGCATTCCGGAAGAAGGATGGACACCATCGAGTCAGCCCTAACACCGGCTAAAGTGGGACCATTCCGCTCGGGCGTCTCTTACACCACACAAAAGTAGTCAGATCAGCAGTGAACCCGTAGGTCTTCCATTCCGTCTGCTACAGAGGACCACCGTAGTGTCCTAAATATGGAAATCCGGGTCTTATGACCATTTTGGAATCCACCGAGGTCCGGTAATCCGCCGTGTATTAACCTCAAAATGAGTGCATGAATGCAAGTGATTAGCCAAACAACGTCTCCGACCTCACTCGACACGTCGTCACGTGTTCTAGCTAACTTATTGTCTCTAAAAAGCCTACCCTAAGGCAAACGTCGATTCTGCGACAAAATGAATTAATCAAAAGAAGAAGATACTTTGGAACTCATGGTTCCCGGCTAAACTTTAGATAGCCAATCAATAAACTGCTCATCGAGCGAAAAGGTACCGAAGTACTTGGAAACTTATAGTCTCCGGCTAAACTTTAGATAGCCAAACAATAACCTGCTCAACGAGCGAAAAGGTACCGAAGTACTTGGAAACTTATAGTTCCCGGCTAAACTTTAGATAGCCAAACAATAACCTGCTCAACGAGCGAAGGAGTACGAATGTACTTGAAACTCATAGATTTCCTCAAAACTTGGACTCGACGACACTTCTCATATTTCCAAACTAATACTCAAGCTCTATGCTCTTATCTAAGGATGTTATTATTGTTCAAAGGATTTAGAAATTTATTAATGTCTTATGAATTTCCGTGATAAAATAGATTTCATTTAATCTTATAATACTTCCTAAGAGTTTTCAGAGATCCCATAATCTCAAATAATTCCCTGAGAAGGTCTCGATCCATTAAAACATAACAAGGTCCGAACTCCGTTCGTCCTTCTAAACTTTCTCAAAATCTCATAAAAATTCGGCATGACTTGCCCGCAATCCTCACTCCTCAGAATCTCAGGTGCACGTGGAATAGCATAAATAAAACAGCTCAGTCAAAAGCATAACAACATATTCCAACACATCCTAAGTTAACCATGTAGCACATAGCATGTGAATCATTTAGCACACAATATCATGGCATCAAGTACTCAACAAGTTCGGCCGAAGCCTCAGAAATCATTTCAGACATTTAGCAATTAGGTGCATAACACATAAATCAAGTCGAATTTCATCGACACCTAAAGCATTATCTAGTAATTCAGAGAGTAGCCCTCACCTGTAACTCCTCCAGCGTTTTCCTCACAACCTCCTTCACGTTCCTCGCCTTGATCTCCAGGAAACTCCTCAAAAGAACCTTAAGCCAAAATCACAGAAATCAACACATTGAGTCAGAAACTCAGCAAACAATAAGTCCTAGGGTTACACGGTACATTACAAACTCTGTGGTACGACAATCTAACGCGTTAAGACAAGTTTTCGAAAAATCGGATTTCCTCCCCCCTTGGTATAGCTCTCGGCCACTTTCCTTAATTGGGAGGGTCGATTTTTCTTCGATCAAACTTGGTTCCTAGGTTAACATAAGCCGTAACTAAGACGGTTCTAGGCTCGGAAAAATTTTCGGATCGAAAACTGATATAGGGGTAGTTTGGTCATTATTTTTAGCTCAAAATTTCAAAATTGGATTTTTGAAAAACAAATTGGATGGGGACGTCCACAACGACGTTTATGACGACAAATCCTACTAGCACTAAGCCAAGTCGATAGATTAGAGCGTAAAGGTTGCGACTTTGCCGAAAAATGGGTATTTAGGGTAGAAATTGATCCCGGCGGCATTTCGTCGACATTTGACAAAATCTAATCCGCAGAACACGCTCAGGAGCATGCAGGGAAGAAGTTTAGACACTGAAATCAGCGTATTTGAACAGTTTTTCAAAAACCTCAAAATTTTGAACTCAGAAAATCGTAGGAGAAATGGACAGAAACGACGATTCGAAGGAGAGTATAGTTTACCTACCTCGAGGTCTTCGATTAGTGACGATCGGTGAAGCAAACGGGCAAGAAACGACGAAGATCCGGATCTCTCTCTCTCTCTCTAGGAGCTCGCGGTTTTGGGGGAGGGGAAATGGGTTTTTTTGCAAAAAATATAATTTTCAAGCTATTTATAGGTTTTGGAAAAAGCGGAAAAAAGATTTTTTTGCGATTCCGATTTTTCCTGCGCGTTCCTCTGCGCATTCTAAGATAGGTTCTGGCGACAAAATTTCCAGAACTCAAAACAGGATTCTTGGAATTAAACCAAAAGATCCAAAATCGGCATAAGTCGGTGTAAGTCGGATTATCCCGAAAAACTACTTTTTGCAGTGATCGTCGGATGAGAAAACTTCCTTCTGAAGAAAGATTAGGATTGACGAGAGAAATAGGAGAACGCGGGTGGAATCTTCTTTTGCAGCTCCGAATAGAAAAAGTCTTCATCGTCTGTCGATCTTAGGTTTTCTCGAACTATCAGGGATTCCGTTTCGGCAAACTTCCGAGAATTGGAATTTGACGTTCGTACTTTCCAGGATTTCGCATCGAAATAATTGTTTAAGGACGGAAAAGAGAAGTTCTAACATTTCTCTGAGGATTTTTGGAATTAGTTTCCATCGTGTCCTAAAGCGTAAATTAACTATTCACTAATACCTTTGACCTAGGATTAAGCGTATGTTAGTCGTGCTATAACTCTTATCGATTTTTCGATACATTCTTGGACTTTTCCTGAACCTTTTTCCTTCCCAAATTTATCTTAATCAAATAACTCTTTTATTTTATTCACTTATCCAAAGCGTTAAAACTTGGGCCTTACAGGTACAAGAATTTATCTTGGTTGAATAGGATGAGCAAACTAAAAAAGATAGGGACAATTGGCGGGCTCAACCGGACGTTTCATCCGAAAAAGGCCGCGCTTCTAAAGAACAACGACCCGCTCAAACACCGCGCCAGCCAAGGCCGGCGCCCTATCCTGCAGGAAGACAGGGGCCACAAAGTAACACTTGGCATCGAAACAATCAACCTGCTTCGGTGAATCCGGCGGTCCAAGGAGGAAATGCTCCCGCCCAGGGTCATCAAACCAAATTGAACGCCCCTCTCAGCACAATCCTGCGAGCAGTAGGGCAAACCAATGTAGTCCAATACCCAAGGCCACCCAGGCGACCTCCTGCGAACGTGGACACAACAAAGTGGTGTGAATTCCATAAAGCTAAGGGACACAATACTGATAATTGCTGGACCTTGCGCAAGGAGATTGAACGACTGATCAAAGCGGGGCATTTGTCCAACTTTGTCTCAGGAGAAAATACACAGCTAGAAGCAGTCAAAAACACGGGCGGTGATTTGTCAAAGGGTAAGGAGGTAATTGAGGAGTTGGGAGTACCCGCCGGGTCTTGCTCATCAATCCCAGGAGGATTTGGCGGCGGGCGTGTATCTAGCAAAGGAAGGAAAAGATATGTCGAGGCAGTAAACTCGGTGCACCACGCTTACGAGGGGGAATGTTGGCTGAATCATACTCCTATTACTTTCTCACCAAAGGATTTTGATCATGTGATTCCGCATGATAATGATCCAATAGTGGTGACTCTGCGCGTAAACAACTATGTTACTAAAAAAGTTTTTCTAGACCAAGGCAGTTCTGCAGACATCATATATGGCGATGCATTTGAAAGATTGGGCTTAAAGGAGTCAGACTTAAAGCCATATACGGGGTGTTTAGTTGGATTCACAGGCGATCGGGCCAAGGTCCGAGGCTATGTGGAATTGGACACTGCTTTTGGTGAGGGTGAATATGTGAAGAAATTTCAAGTAAAGTATTTGGTTATTCCATGTAAGGCGACGTATAATGTGCTTCTTGGACGCGACACTTTGAACAAAATATGTGCAATAATTTCAACCGCCCATTTAACAGTAAAGTATCCAGCTTGCAATGAAAAGGTGGGGATTTTGAGGGTGGATCAAGAGGCTGGCCGAGCATGTTATGCACAAAGTTTGGAACTTTATGGTAAGAAGGCAGCCAAGGAAGCACATCGCGTCACGGAAATTTTTCCACATGAAGATTTTAATTTGGATCCTCGTGATGATTCGGAGGAGTTAAGACCTCAGCCGGCGGAAGAAACCAAATCTGTTCACTTATCTGGGCGTGCTTTGAAAATTGGGAGCACCTTGTCAAAGGAACAAGAGGACCGATTGGTCCAACTACTCAAAAACAATTTGGATTTATTCGCATGGACAATTAAGGATGTTCCAGGCATTGATCCCAACGTTATATCTCATCACTTGTCAATCCAACAAGGGGCCAAGCCTGTGGTACAAGCTCGTAGGCGGATGGGCGAGGAAAAGGACAAGGCAGTACAAATAGAAACTCAAAAGTTACTTGAAGGAAAGTTCATTAGAGAAGTTCAATACCCAACATGGTTGGCAAACGTTGTTATGGTGCGAAAGGCTAATGGGAAATGGAGAATGTGTATAGATTACACAAGTCTAAACAAAGTTTGCCCAAAGGATTATTATCCGCTCCCAAACGTGGACAAGTTAGTAGATGGGGCTTCTGGGAATGAAATGCTCAGTTTAATGGATGCGTATTCAGGGTACAACCAAATTATAATGTATCGCCCTAATGAGGAGAAAACGGCGTTCATGACAAGTCAGGAGAACTATTGTTACAAGACGAGGCCTTTTGGTTTGAAGAATGCAGGAGCGATCTACCAGCGATTGATGGACAAGGTTTTTGCAAGTCAAGTGGGAAGAAACATGGAAGTGTATGTGGATGACATGATTGTTAAAACTGTCAAAGGAGGCGAGCATCACGAAGACTTGGCTGAGGCATTTGCACAGATCCGGAAATACAATATGAGACTGAATCCATAGAAATGTTCCTTTGGAATTTTAGGTGGCAAGTTTTTAGGATTCATGGTCACTTCAAGGGGGATCGAGGTTAATCCTGACAAATGCAAAGCTATAGTAGACATGAAAAGCCCGTCCAGTATTCGCGAGGTCCAGAGGTTAACAGGACGGTTGGCGGCTTTATCTCGCTTTTTGCCGA